>NC_091104.1:24998642-25301898 GCF_024713975.1 Paralichthys olivaceus | reverse complement strand
ATATTCTATTTTTGTGATCAAATACTAAAACGTGGTCATATTTTAAAAATTGATAATTTGAATTAATCAAATTTCTAATACAAAGATATCAATCAATCAATAAATCACTTTAACCTCTCTGTACAAATAATTCCCTCAGGTCTATCCACACTCTGTCTCTATTTGAAACAATATGTAACAAGGCCAACGGATGCAAAATTCATCATCTTTTAAGGCGTCTGGCCAAGTGTTGCCTGGAGCTCTACATTTTTTAATTAGTACGCAGTTAGATGTGTGGCTGGTCAGTGTGTCCTGACAGGGACAGTCCTGTATTAAATGGGATGAACGTAGTAAGTTTTACACATGTTGCTGCCTCTAACATACCAACACACTGCAAGACAATCCATTGATTATACTGCCCCATATTCAAGTGTGTTTTTTAAAATGACCATCGAACATTGTGGATTCTGATTAGTCAGAAGTTGAACCATGCTGATGTAAATTAAAATGTGTATTATCATATTTGTGTGAGTTAAAGGTGCAGTGTGTAAGATTTAGGTGAAAGGGAACTATTGTCAGAAATTTAATGTAGAATAATCCTCATGATGTTTTCACTAGTTCATTTCATCTAAATTGTATGAATTGTAGTTTTCTTTAACCCAGAAAAGGTCCTTTATATTGAAATACTTTATATTTACATCAAGGGGACCCTCTCTAAGGAAGCCACCATGTTTTTAACATTAGTCCAGACTGGACAAACTAAACACCTTTTGAATTTTTATGACAACTGAAGCTACCACAGGTTCTTTTTCATGTTTGGAAGGAGAGGGTGAGGTGAGGGGTGTTCAGCTGCAACATGACATTTCAACACTAGATATCACAAAATTCTACACACTGTACCTTTAAATACAGCACTTAAATAATTTTAGTATGGACACTTTAAAGTTAACGAGAGAAGAGAGCAAACGCAACTAAAACTCCATCCATTCCATTGATTATGTATTATCACTTATTCTTTTGGGAGTCATATGGATCAAACAACCATTCACTCTCACATTAACCTACTAGCTACCCACCACACCACTGTGCTGCACAACTGAAACTGAAGTAGAATATAGAAAATGGAGTGTGACATTAAGACTCTCTCAAGTAAGAGTGATGGAGTGAGATACAGAGGGGTTAGAGAGAGAGAGAGAGAGAGAGAGAGAGAGAGAGCACAACATAAACTTGTCTCTGCTGGACAGATTGCCTTATCAATATCATGAGTACGACACATGTCTATTCTCTGTTCTTGAAATGACTTTTTTATTAATTTAACTATTACACAGTGCCTGTTTTAAACTCAAGAACAGTTTCCTGTATAGCTAGATGTTAGCATCTTAACAATGCAAAAAAGAAAACTTTATTTTATGATTTATTGAAAGTGCTTTAACAATTGATATACTTTAGTTTGATTACATGTGGCATTTTGTGAGGAAGTGACCATTTCACAGAGGGTTAACCCTAACCCTAACCCCCCCACCTTCATTTCCTTTTGTTCCCCTATATTATTTGTTCTTTCTCCATCACCCCAACCGTTCCTGGCAGAGGCCGTCCGCACCGAGCCCGGTTCTGCCGGAGGTTTCTTCCACTTGGGAGTTTTTCCTCCCCGCTGTTGCTCATGGTTGCTCGATGCGGAACAAGTTGGATTTCGTGTTTCTTAAGATCTTGGACTTTTGTGCAGCTCCATGAGACAACTGTTTGTTGTCATACCGTGCTATATAAATACATTTGATTTGATTTGATTTGATTTATCCTTCAGTCATATCCTCAAATCTGTATTGAGCTGAGGGTGTCTGTTTTTTTACAGTTACAGATGATACCAACACCAGCCATGGTGCTCTACTTATATCTAAGCCTGGCAGAAAGATGAGTCATGACAGGTTCAGCTCAGTATGAAGAATTGTACCTGAGGCCATCTGGAGTGCTCCATCTTGGGATCAACTTGACTTGGAAGATTCTTGAATTCTAGTGGCACAAGACAGGTGGGAATTTCTATCTATCTATCTATCTATCTATCTATCTATCTATGTATCTATCTATCTATCTATGTATCTATCTATCTAACTATCTATCTATCTATCTATCTATCTATCTATGTATCTATCTATCTATCTATCTATCTATCTATCTATCTATCTATCTATCTATCTATCTATCTATCTATCTGTCTGTCTGTCTGTCTGTCTGTCTGTCTGTCTGTCACATTTTAGTTCTAGCCCATATCCCAAATTACAATTTGTCTCATTAGGCTTAGTTCTCTGCAGGTTTTATTATCAAGCTTCACTTGTCCGTCACACCAATTTGAACCTGCCTTTCACCGGTAGTTTAATCAAGGGTTCAGATGGTGTGTTACTGAATTTGACACAGTGACTACACAGGAAGAGAGTGAGCTGCACAGCAGCAGAGCAGAAGCAGCTTACTCCATCTTCACAGGGTGTATTCAGGTACAGTACTGTGTATAGGTCATCAGCATACAATTGTATTTTTATAAAATAGACCTGAAATGTCAAAATCTGCTTTGTAACAACAGCTGTTATACATGTAATTTAATCGTAATGGAACATTATCTGCACTGTCAGATGCTAAGGATATTTAAAAAAGCAAATTTCCCAACTCATGGGGAAAGAAATCTGTACCTTTCTTATGGTGTATTTCTTTCTGTGTATTCAAATGAATCATAATAGTCTGAATCCCTGAAGCAACTGACACGGTTCGGTCAGCAGTCTGTCCTCCACACCATGGTATTTCTGTCTGCTATATCAACCTCCAGAATACGGCTGGTTCCAGATTCATAGAGGAGTTGCAGGTATTTACTCTCCTGTGGTGTGAGTCGTAGTGTGAATGGGTGTTAGGTTACATACTTTTAAAAACAATCTCCCTCTGGATAAATGATTCAGGTCCATATCAATGGAAATGTCCGTCCATAATAACACCTGAAAACCACATGATTAGTGTATTTTGTGAAGACATTACACTAAAACTACCACAGATTACCACAAAACTAAAAACTGTATTTATTGGTGTGTGAAATTTGGTGAAGATCCAAATAAAAATCCAAAGGAGACTATTGGAGGAGGTTTGCACTCTATTGAGTGCCAATCTCATTTTTGTTTATATATTTATTGAGTAACTTATATATAGTACTTTTACAGAATTGTATTTGCTACTGTAACAAAGTGCTTTTATATATAAAGAAATCCAGTAACACTTTAGTTAAGGGAACACAATGTTAGCCACTAATACATGAGTAATAAGTGTATGTGTTAATGATCAATAAGATCTGCATTAAGCATCACTACATATGTATTAGGTATTTATTCAACAATTTCTTATTCTTACTGAATAGGTCATTAATTCTTGACAAACCCTTAATAAGCAGCTAGTTAGTCTTGAGGTTAAGTTGCTGATATATAGTATGAATCAAAGTAGACTCCTAATACATTGTGGCAATATGTTGCTACTCTGTCTCAATTGGTAGTATATTAAGACAGTGTATAAGGAGTCTATTGCCTCTTTATTTTGACCCATACTAAATACTAATAACTTACGATCATGGCCAACTAGTGGCCTTCTGAGGATTTACCGAGAATAAACCAGTTGTTAAGCAAAAATTAGAATGTGTTCAATTAAGATGCCTAATAAAAACCTTACTAAGCACTAATAGATATCCTTATTAGTTATGTATTAATGACTAATATTGTGTTCCCTAAACTAAAGTGTTACCAGAAATCCCACTCCAGAAGCTACTGCATGACGAGCTGCATGGTGTGTTACTTAACCCGGACTGAATCAAAACAGAACTCTCTGGAAATCATGCTGGGTTTGAAGTTTACAGACATGCGGTGGTTCCTATGTATTTTATGTAAGGCAGCGGTAATAACTCTGCTGCCACAACAAATGCTCAAATGGTTAAGGTGAACAGGATGTGCAGAGTACTGCAGAGTGGATGCTGAATGAGTGACAGGATGCTGCATGTGTGTGTGTTGTCGTGCACTACAGGGCGGAACAGCTGTCACCGACATCTTTCGAAGGTGGGACTCACTGACCAGAGGAGGAGAGGTGCACAGCGTTTGTCTGTCAAAGCTCTAAACCACATATGTGACTTCATTCTCAAAACAAATAGAGATATTTGCCAGTTTCCATTTCATCTTTTCATAACTGCATGAACTGCTTGGCCTTTGTAAATGATATTAACGTGATGTCAGGGGTGAACGTGGATGGCAGGAAGACGATATAGCTCTGTTTTATTAGGGGACAAAATATCAGTGTGCATACTGTACGTGGCATTTGCTGACATTAAGGGTTCAGAACATTTACAACAGATGTCAGATTCATCTTCTGCGGACAAGTGATTGTTATACTAAGGCATGGTGACAGCTAAACGTTGCTGGTTTACACGCAGTACATGCATGTGTGTGTGTGTGTGTGTGTGTGTGTGTGTGGTAGTTGGGAGAGGCTTCGGGACAGTGAGCAGAGACTGGGTGGCATTAAAGAGGCTTACAATGGCGTCCGTTACATGATCATTTTCAAACTGGCCATCCTCCTCCACTTTATAACCCGGGCAAACATCTCAACAATCGCTCTGTGTTGACATCAAGCCGTTAAGAATTCTATGACTTCTATGTTCTCAGGTTGTGTTTTCATCTCCTGCCTGTAAACATTTTAGTTTCAATAAAGCTTGGTTTTGTGGAGATGTCTCTCTCTGATTGCACTGATTCTGTGCTCCACAGTGAGGATGCCTTAAAAAATAGGATAAAGCTGGGTAAGCATTACTTACACAGAACTTCATTATGTCATGTACTTTAAATGAGGTATATAAATAAACATTATCTTTGATGTAGTCCAATGAACAATCAGTGTTTGATTTGCTAAGACAAGCTTTTCTGAAAAATGTGTTGACTGCCTGTACACTTAAGGAAAAAAAAGAATGATGTGACTGGTAGACCCCAAAAATGAGAAATATATATATTGTTCTGCGTGTGCGTGGAATTTCTTTTTTATATTTCTTTTTATTGCTTTTTAACATTAATGAAATATTCATCAGCCTCAACTCATTGTTTCTTATGTAGCAGCAGAGCCATCCCATCACTCCCTGACGTTATCTTGTGGATTCACCAAAGTGAGCTGATATCAGATCCCTGATTGTATGGAGGCTAAATGATGCCACACACACGAAGATGAGAAGTTGTTGAATTAACACATTTTTCAAGACCAATGCTTTATTGAACTGAATCACATTTAAACAAACGGTCAGTTTCCAAAACACATCATGACACACGTTTGTTCGGGGAGCGACAGCTGGTTTTGAACAGTTTATTGGAGTGAATTACTGTATTGTGCATTGCTACATTACTTACAAAGTTAGAGCAGGTTAAGATTCACTGATCTCGGTGTACTGGCATAAAAGTTTACCATCGCCCCATTTTAAAATATATGCACTGGATACAATTTCAGATAAACTTGGGCTTTTTTTTTGTCTTATCTTTTCTTCTATCTGTGCAGCTGTATAATCCCATTTCAGTCAGACAGCTCACCGTCAAATGTTTGTTGCAGCAGTAGAAACGGTTTGTTTTTGGCATCTAGGCTCCGACTTAATCACCCCCCCCCCCCCCCCAGATATGATGACATAGATATGGGGAGTGATGAGCAAATACTTGTTACTCCCCCAGTCGGGCCTACAGGTGGATTCCGGGGTGGTGGAGGGGCTGAAGCATTTGGCAGCAATACTGACGGGGCAAGCAAAGGGAGTGATGGGAAATTTTCTCTGCTTAAATAGACCCCGCCGAATAAGGTGGGTGTGTATCATAGATGATTGTGGAGAGTGAGGTATGTCACATGGTGTGTGTCACATGACTTGAGCAGTGCAGCTCGAGCTGGCGACCTGAACTAGCTCACAAGAGTTGCTCCATTTATGCATAATAATTATCAATACAGTTAGTTTACACATCATCCACCGCATGCTAAAGACACATGTCTTCAACTACACCTCGGTAATGAAGATGATGTCTAATAACCATTGTCGACTATGTGTTTATACTAAAAAATAAAATAAAAAAGGTTTAGTTGCACTTATATGGCACTTAAATGTAGCACTATTTAGTTTGACTAATTGTATTTACATGATTCTTGTTGTGCTGGGTTTGAACCCTAATGGTTAAATGCACTTATTGTAAGTCGCTTTGGATAAAAGCATATAAGTAAAATGATATGTAATAATTATAGTAATAACTATTACTTTAATGATTTGTAACCAATCATTTTGACTTGATTCTTCCTGTCTAAACTTTCTCATAAGCACACTGTCATCGCCGCTGGTTTCAGTGGCCAAGTCTCATCACGTCTCTCGGTCATGTCTTGCAGGGGTTGAGGATGTGTCTGGGTTAGACACTGTATTGTAATGAATCTTGCTGCATCACAATAGGGATGAATTGGATTGGATTGGTTTATAGTTGTATGACAATTTGTGGATGTGTAATGTAAAAATATGCATGTATTATATTTTTATAAAAATATGATATATTTGTCTTTGGCTACTATTAATAATTGTTGGCTATGTGTATCATTATCACTGGTGAAGATGCATATTCGTCCACTTTTTAAAAATATTTATTTCTTGTTTTGCATGTAAAAAGTCTACATCAGTGATCCGTCAAACACCAGAAAATAACACTGTGGGTGTGCCTAGTGAGCTTATCAGCTTTTGGTAGAAAACTTCAAAACCAGAACAACAGTAGCTCATAATGTTTTCACACATATCTTTGCTGTTTCTTATCAAAGAACTCTCTGGCACATGGCACAATGTGCTGATTTACACAAAGCATGTGCAAAGTAAGCTGTGACATCATTATTTCCCAAATGCTCCATTTTATAGTCTACACACTGAAAAACTCAAACTGGAGAAATTCTGCACTTTTAAGCTGTTGGTAAAATCCCTCTTCTACTTACACACAAACTTTGCTCATGTGTGGATAAGAGAGTAAAATGTTCACAAAAAAAAAACTGTTGTATTTTAAAATTATACAAAATATCCACATAACAATGGACAGGATATAAATCATAGCCAATTTCCACAAAGTATCCATAGTTGCTTTGGGGAAGATTGTGGCAAACAGTAATAATTGTTTTAGAGCATTAGAGTTCAGAAGAGAATCAGAATCAGAATCAGAATCTCTTTAATTGCCAGGTATGTGAACACACACGAGGATTTTGACTCCGGTTTTTCTTTGTTCTCTTAATACAACAGTTAAAAAACAACAACAAACAAACAGAGATGAACAAGGACAAAAGACAATAACAAAAGCTATGTACATGTACAAAAAAGCTAAATAGTTGGTGCAAATGGTGCATAGTGCAAGGATGAAATAATAAATATGCATATACAGTTTGTACAGTATATTGAATGTACAGATATATTACAGGTGATGTTTCACTCAGTGACTCATATCTAACCCAGTCAATCAACCAACCTCTGCAACTTGTGCTTTGACATACTGTTCAATCAATATAATCTTTATAACTTCACAATACTTCCATTGCAGCATAATAAGTCAAACTTTAGTTAATAAACTGTGCTACTGCATCTACCTCTTTATGTATACACTGTGTGCTGTGGTCTAATTTGATATTCAATAAAAAATGAAAAATAGGGTTATGACTAGATAGATCTTATTTTGTGTGAGAGGTATCAACATATTATTTTAGTTAGTTCCCCACATGTATTGTATCATGTTTATGAATAATTAACAACTTAAAAGTAATGAAAAAAATCACACTCCCATCAGCCTCAGTTATACTTTGCATTCAACACTAATTAGTTCATGTTTGCATGCTGACAAACTACACTAAGATGAAAGACATCAAAACTATTATTATATTGGTTAAAGGTACCATGTCTGAAAAAGATGATTTGTTTATATACTTTTTTAAAGCTGGTGGTTTATATCTTAGGATGGTCAATATATGCCCTCTTTAGTCAAAACAGCCCTGGTCTACATGTGACCTGAAAAAGACATATATCTCTCCATCATCTGGACTTTGATTCTGAACAAGCCGTCTGCTCAGCACAGGCTCTGATGTTCAACTGCTCCACTGGGACCAGTACACAAGTAGTTGTGATAGCTCACCTGTTACTGCCATCAGTCAGTGACAGCCTGACTGATGGTTATGACAAATCAGATCATGTGAAGGAAGATGTTACTGGTAAATGAGCCTTTCCTATGAAGGGGCTGCGCCTTAAGGTGCATGAGTCACTTGGAATACCTGGGCTGGTTTATCTGGCACATATTTCATATTTACCACAGTGTTTATATTGACATATTTCATGTATTTACACGTAATGATCAGTATGATTATTTAGTGTGAGGTAAAAACAGCTAAGATGGTATTAGATTTTTAGAATGCACAGGAGCAGAGGCAGTCGGTCTGATGATCAGACATTGAAAGAACTGAATCTTGTTTGAAGGGTTTATCACAGTCCTCCGAGGGCCACAAACAGTTTTCCAGAAGATTTTATTTAATGATGACATGAAGAGGATTTCAACACATAAGATAAAAACACCAATACCATAAACCAATCTTACCTTAAATGAACAACAACATTATGACACATTTTTATACTTCCAAATGTCTTCATCACTGCACAATGTTTTACTGTCTACATTATATCATCTTATAGCTTCAGTCAGTGAATGCAGACGAGACACTCACTCCAAAAGGCTAAATCCAACATGTTTATTTCAGTTCACATTTACAGCAGTAACAAGCAGTGAGCTGCTCCTCAGTGAAAGCCCGTCATTTTGTAAAATAATCAATACTTCCGTACACTGGGGAAATCAATACCTAGTTGCTCTGTGATGTAGCTTTCATAATCATGTGTGATCTGTCAGATCCTCTGAGGGCATGCATGCGATAAGCAAACTTAGGATGCCATCTGTTGGTCAAATATGTCAAACCAGCACCGATACTGAGATGACGATAAAAAAAAGAATGCTGTTTTTAATGAATTATGTTCTGCATTCTTTCAGAAATCTTTACATTAGTGTTGAGTCCAGAGGTTAAAGGTTAAATCACTTAAATCATCATTACCTGATTTAGTTTTATGAACTTTAATTTAAATACATGATTCTTCACTTCACCAAATGCAATGTAATTAGATTCATTTTTTGTAAAAAAAACACACATCAACAATCAGGTCAATATTCATGCTGTCTTTGTTATTCACAAACATCCCAATATCATCACTGAGGTCTTTCTGTTATTTATCCAACACTCATTAATACATGTTTGTTAATATTAATAAATGAATAACATGAATGGAGACAATATAGTAATAGAGACTCATGTGTGTATAGCACAATACAATTTAATAATGCCACAAACTGCAGTCTCCAAAATTACCATTTAAGTAGAATCTTTATAAAACAGTTTCTCCCCAAACTGAGCATTACAATATTAAAAGGTGGATGTATAATTCACTTCTATGTACTTAGTGCATTTACGTAGATTTATTCATACAAATACTCACTTACTGTTTAGAGCAGTTTATGTTGTTTGTATATAGCGGGCAACACAGTGACAAGAGGAGGGTCTGTCATGAGTGATGTTTTCAGCCTGAACAGAGCTGTCACTAATGTGTTGCTGTATCTGTATTTGGAAACTAATTAGACAGAAGTCACTGTTGACAAACACTGACAAGTGTCTCAGGGGTTAGAGCGGGTCATCCTCTTACCAAAGGGTCAGCGGTTTGAGCACAGTTTTCCCCACTCTGACTGCCGAAGTGTCCTCGGGCAAGATAGTAAACCAAAGTGCCACTGAAGGCTGTGCCGTTCTTACAGAATAAATAGATGCACTGTATGAATATGTGCATGAATGGATGAATGGCTTAAAAGTGTACTGTAAAGTGCTTTGAATGTATCGTCAAGAGTATAATAGTGCTATATGAATACAGACAGACAACATCAGTTCAACCATTTCTATATCAATGTCTGCCTGCCTGCCTGCCTGCCTGTTAACAGTGGGTTTTAGGCAGATGTATGTGCTATACAAGTAAGATAAGTTCCTTAAGGCAACTTGCCTCCACCACCCCAGCCTCCACTTTTTTAGCACTGAGTCCAAACATGGTCGTGAGAAACAATATTCATCCTAAACAAAGGCACATTGCCTGTTACACCCAACAGGGGGTTCTGCACATGATCCCTGTTTTATCTTAGCACGCTGCTCGGGTTATCCAGAGAACATCCAAGGAATGGAGCCTTCAGCACCAGTCATAACTGTGTCCCCATTTGCAACAAATGGGTAAATCATGACATAGTGTTCCCGACTGAAAAGTACACAGTAGTAAATGATAAGATAAATTATGGCTGAATTCCATATAGCAGTGTCAGATCCAGGCTCCTGCTGTTGTTCATTACTTACTGTGACGCTGGAGGAGAGCAGAGCCATTATAATATAATTAACAACTGTACTTTTCTCACAATGAGACATAGGCCTGTTGGTGTCTGAGTATGCAACAAAATATAAACTGAATTCTTACATCGTATCTTCAAGTCTATCTAGTTTTAGATAAAAAACTGCAAGTTGATTATTTTAAAAGGAAACAGCAGTCTTGCTCTGTAAAACAGAAGACAGTGAGTTTAACATGTGACAAATATACTCATCTTAAGTAATTCATATTACACTATACACCTTCCATTTATTAAAGTCAATGTCTTTGTACAGTCTGTGATGATGCTCAGTGAGAGGTGAACTGATGGTATCAAATGTTATGTTGATGATTGATATTTGACAAAGCAGATAGATAAATTACAGTGTATCCACAAAAATCATGAAGAACTGAAATTGGAATGAAATTAAATGAAATTCTGTTTGACATCAGCAAAGTGTAGGAAACTCTGTATACCCCTAGATGGCACTAGAAGAACAGTACGGTTTTATCACCCAGCATTTTAACATTCTCTGAAGAGGTTACAGTGCTTTGATTTGCAGTGCTGCCTGCCTGCCTGTCTGTCTTTCTGCCTGTCTGTCTGTCTGTCTTTTTGTCTTTCTGTCTGTCTGTCTGTCTGTCTGTCTGCCTGCCTGCCTGCCTGTCTGTCTGTCTGTCTGTCTGTCTGCCTGCCTGCCTGCCTGCCTGTCTGTCTGTCTTTCTGTCTTTCTGCCTGTCTCTCTGCCTGTCTCTCTGCCTGTCTGCCTGTCTGCCTGTCTGTCTCCCTGCCTGCCTGCCTGTCTGTCTGTCTGTCTTTTTGCCTGCTCGTCTGTCTTTCTGCCTGTCTGTCTGTCTGCAGAATTATTTCAAAACTATTTCCATTAGACTCATTACATTTTGGAGCAAATCTGGATCAAACAGCAGACCCAGGAATGTGTTTCACTGCCTTTAACATGGTAGCAGTGGGTTTTAGGCAGATGTATGTGCTATACAAGTCAGATAAGATTTATTTTTATTAGTCCCACAACAGGGACATTTGCAATGTTACAGTGTAAACAGAATATATACAGTGAACTAGATTCCCCATCTGCATACTGAAGTGTCCTTGGGCAAGATGCTGAATCCTGAATTGCAGAATAAAGTGCTGCTAAAAGATGCACTGCATGAATGTGTGTGTGAATGGGTGAATGGCAAACTGTACTGTAAAGTCATCAAGACTAGAAAAGCTGTATATAAATACAGACCATGCAACATACACCATTGTTAAGTCCATAATAGGTGCCTATGGTCTACTGGCAGCAGCTCTGGCTGCAGGAAGGAACAACCTGTCATACCTCTCCTACAGACACTTAGGGAGGACCAGTGCATACCTGAAGGAGCTGCCCAGTGCTGTGATGGTGTCCTGCAGAGGGTGGGTCCCACCACCTCCACTGGGTCAAGCAGGTATACTAGGCACTAGCTGTCCCTCCTAATCAGTCTGTCCAGTCTTGTCCTATCAGCAGTTGAAAGGCTGCTGGCCTAGCAAACCATTCCACAGAGGATGGCCTGTGCCACAACAGAGTCATAAAAAGTCTTCAGGAGCCCCCCCCCCCCCCCCCCCCCTTTACACTCCAGAGACTTAAATCTCCTGACCCTTCTTACAAAGTTCATTGGCACACTCAGTCCAGTCCAGTTTATTGTTGAGGTGATAAGAAGTCCCTATCTCAATGTCCATTCCCTGGATGTTCACTGGTGTCGGGGGGAGTGTCTGCGCCTGTGGAAATCTACCAGCAGTTTTTTTGGTTTTCCCCGCAATGAGCTGGAGACAGTCAACAAAGTCCTGCGTCAGGACTCTGTATTCCCTGTCGTCCTCATCTGTGATGTACTGCTGACAGCTGAGTATTTCTTACACCCCAATCCTCACATGCTGGGGTCGGTTGGTCAGACAGTCCAAAATTCAGGATGTGAGGTGAAGGTCCTCTCCAGATTGTTCCCCAAGAGTGTAAGTCGAATGGTGATGAAAGCACTTCTAGTTGTAGTATATTTAGTAAATCTCTATATGTGACTGGTGTTGCTGAATACTTTCTTTTGAATTCATGATTTTCTTACTGACGTTAGTGAGCCCTTAATGTCCCCCTATTGCCACCATGTCTCAGCAGGTACTAGATGGATTGTTGTGATATTTGGGTTAAGAATCAGTACACAGGTCCTCATAGATCATCAGTTTTGACCTTTTTTGCTGACTCACAATGATGAATTAAGGCACGGGCTGCCTCTTGGTGTCTTTGTTCAATGTCGTGTGTTTGAACACCACTTGTCAAGTCACTACATGAGGCTGCGTAACTATTTAAATTTATCTGAATTAACCAACCAATTCTCTACCAGCTAAGATTGTCTAGGACCTATGACTCACAGTAACTGAGGAAGAGCAATCAATCTGTCAATCCTTCAATCCTCTCCGTGTCCAGGCTGACGTCTCCAATGCTGAGTCAAATTAAGCTGCAACTCCACTTGCACCACACCCCTTCAGTTCAGTTTTTTTTTTCTGCGTTCTGAGTAAGTTTTGCCCACTCCTTTGACCTTCTGATGCTAAATGTGATGTTCATGTTGTTCAACAGATGGCTGTTGTTCTGTTATCTCTGTTTTAGCCGTTTCTTGTTGTTAAAGTCTCACTTGACTATTTTTAATTATTGTTTGCTTTGCACAATGTAAAGAAATCGAACCTATCAATAAAAATATGACCGTCAACATAATTTTATAAACCTTTTAGGTATTGTACATATTTTGTTGCTTTTGAGAATTGTTTGTCAATGTATTTACAATAAAAAAAATATTTTATTATAAACCTTGTACCATAATGTATAAAGATATATTTACTTGAAAGACTTTGTATTTGAAGCCATGTTGAACAGTAATAAAGGAATATGACAGTATATGACAACCATTTTAAAAGACATATTTTCTTGTAATTATTGCAAATCATATTTTATGTCAACACAACAATGGCTACGTCATTTATCCTATTTTTAACACTTGCTAAAATGTTCAGACCCATTATAACATGATCATCAGTCAGCAGCAGCAGAGCACTGCCAGAGAGGAAAATATAAAACATGCTGCATATTATCAAATCAGTCACTTCAAATTGCACAAACCCACTGGGCAGAGCTAATGACATGTTTATTCATAAGGTGATGCGAATATCAGACATATGCAAATCCTCCAATACCTAATCAGGAAGAATCATTATTGCTCTGGAACAGTCACGTTCACTTTCCTCAGAGCTTCAGCTGCAAGGCCTGTAGTTAACTGATTACATGAATAGGTTGTGTAACTGATCACATCTGTGATGAAAATGATAATACTAATAAGAATAAATATGAATACTCGGAGCTCTTTGCTTTACTGTTTTGTGTTTTGTCGACTCAAACACTGTCACCCTTCCTCTCCATCGGCATAGTGGTGAGTAGATAAGTTTTGGGTGAACTATTCCTTTAACATCCTGCTGGAATATATATATATATATATAATTCAGTTTGTCAACCAGACTGTTCATACAGCACATTCACTACTTATATGTTCTATACACATGACATTTTTTTGCATGCAAGAGGAATCACTCAACTGAGGTTTCTATTTTTTCTTGTATACACAAAGCCTCCGCTTATCGTCAGACCGACGTATGACGCGCCTCCATCACAAAATAATCTCCATCAGTGGAATAGCGAGGATCCAACCTGTGCCCTCTGCCCAACTCCAGCAACTTTTAAACACATTATCACAGGCTGCAAGATCAGCCTCACGCAAGGAAGATACACCCGGCAGCACAATCAGGTCAAGCGAGATCAAGCGGAGTGCGACAACTCCTTGCCACCTAGAGGCAACAACCTTTTTCAGAGAAGGACATCAAATGCCCAAACATCTGTTCACCAAGTCACAAGCAGGACTCCTATGCAGGGCCCGAGACTGGAAGGTGCTGACAGATATGGGCCAACAGGTAATTTTTCCACCTGAGATTGCCTCCACCAACCTCAGGCCAGACTTAGTGCTCTGCTCCACTCACTAAAGACAGCTTGCATCATTGAGCTCACAGTCTCATGGGAGAACTCGGTTGAGGAGGCCTATGAGCGTAAGAAGCTGCGTTATGCAGAGCTAGCAGTAGAAGTGAACCAGCGTGGCTGGAACACCAACGTTTATCGAGTGGAAGTGGGATGCAGAGGATTTGTGGGGTCGTCTACCATCAGAATGCTGAAAGAGCTCAGAAGCCATGGTCAGTCTCTGTGGGAGATCATCAGAGCAGTCTCAGTGGATTTGGCTCAAGCAGTAGGACCCGTCCTGGGCCCCAAGTATATCAGCATAAACCACTTTAGAACTCCCACCTGTCAACCTTGTAGCAGGCAGCAGGCTTTAACAACAAGGCGAATTTAGGGAACGGTTGAGCACGGGACACAAGCTGAGGACTGATCATCCTGCAGCGGGCCACCCTTGTGGAGGGTGTATAGTGTAAGAAGGCCCTGTCACACACTACTGATGATGTGTCCCGTGCCCAATTGACCCAATATGTTTTACCCTGGTTAAGATTTACCTCCCACACAACTCAGAGAACCCCACCAGTCGATTGTCACTCCCAATAACAAGAAAGTGCTCACCACCTATTGGCACATGGGACAGTTTTCTAACATCTCGTCCTGTGTTTTTTCATTCTGGTCACGATCAATCAGATTGTAATCCAATCATCTAAAATAAATATTAAATGCAATTGTTAACTGGGTACGAGTTCACAGCTTGATTTGCACAAGCATTTCCATCCAGTAGAAAGTACAAGGAATGGATCATATAGGAACATATCACAGATATCATTCAAGGTTTCTAATACACAAATCAGGAGATGAATTTTACCAAATACTGCTAAATCCAGATGTTGCACTCAATCATTTGCACTGAACAGAGCCCAAACTCCAAACACGACAAACACTATTTTGTTGGTTAAGTGAGGTAACCAATAAAACATCAACAGCATACCTTCTCTTGTCATCTATCTGCTAACCTATTTCGTGAGCATATGATTACTTAGTTGAGCTCAGCATTAGAAATGTTTGATTTTAAACAACCTGTTGGAATTCATGTGGTTTTATTTTCACACCTTATATGCTCACATCACAGGGTGAATATTCTTAAATAAAGTTTGAAAACAGGTTCAACACATGTGATGTTAATCCACGAGAGGAGGTCGCTTTATGGCTCTCTGGACTTTATGCACTGCCGTGTACAGTCTGCCGGGTGGGAAGCTGGAAGTCACAGACACAATACTCAGAGGGCATGTGTGTGTCAGTAGGAGCCCCACAGCAAAAGGTCATTCCTGCCATGTTAGATGGCCCCTGCTGTGGTTGTATCCAAAACATAATTTGCCTGTGGACACTAAAAGAAAACCATTCCCAGCATGCACTGGGGAAAGGTCAAATATCATTCACACGGTGTCACTAGTTGTGAACGGACAAGTTCACATCTGACAGCGAAGTCAGGTGTTACCTCCGAACAAGTACTGTACAACCAGCTTATAATTAGACTGATAAGTATCTGTGAGGGCTTTCTCCGGGTACTGTAACTTCCTGCCACAGTCCAAACACATGTAGATCGGGGTTAGGTTTACTGGATGATGGATGGATGGATGGATGGATGGTTGGTTGGATAGTGATGACAACTGAGCAAACTCCATCCACAGATGAAGCCCAGGAAATGTGGTTATAAGCTCCAGAAGGAGCCAGTCAGTAAAACTAATGTCCAAGGTCTGTCTTATCCAGGACATTAGTGGGTACAGAGGTCCAGGGTCGTGTAGAGGTCTACTTACAGTTGCGGTAACAGTTCCTAGGGTGAATGAAGAACGAAGGAACAATTCAATCATATTCGTTTTGTAAACAACTAGTGCGGTGACTGTTTGCTTGGCCTGTGTTAATGCCTCAGAGCTACTTTAGAACTACCCCTCAGCATTAGCGCTACTTAAAGACAAGGTATAATTCAAACAGGCCTCTACTACTGTGAAGGGGCTTTGGTGCAGAACGAAGTAAGAGCTCATCCTACCTGGTTTATCTGCAATGAAGATTTTATAGTCAATGTTTTTCATAAAATGAATCTGATTTTGCATGTTGCAGTGGGGTTTCTATATACATGTTAATTACTATATCACAGCTGTTATTTTCTGGACTATTTCAGAGGTGTTCAAAGCAATCAACACAATCTTCAGACCCGTGTTCACAACTTTTCCATCGAGAATATACATGTGAGGCAGACGTCTGACAGACTCGTGCTATATCAGCAGGCAGATGGGAAATATAATAATCTGATTAACTCAGAACAATGACCAAAATTCGGATAAGTAATTCTAAGACTGCATCTGATGTGATGACGGATCCTAACGCAGAATACTTCTCCATTCCCTTCACGCCCTGCAGGAGAGCAGGAGCCATTTCAGCTCCCATCATGCAGCTCATCTGATCTCCTGTCTCCTCACTTCAGTCGCGTCTTTGGAGATTTTAAACAAGTTGGTGATCAGCCCGTGGAGCGACTGTGTGCCGGAGCCCCCCCGACAGATCCGCGGCTCCTCTGACATTGTATTAGACGTCTCTCTCTCTCTCTCTCTCTCCCCCTCTCTTTCCCTTCTTTCTCTCTCTTTCTGTCTCTCTCTCTCTCTCCCTCCTCCAGCTCACTAAAGGTGACCGGAGAGCTGCGGTCGTGCTCAACATTTAAGGTCTTGACCGGCGGGGGAGAGAGCATCTTGTCGCAGACCTGCTCCGGACACTGCGTCTGCTGGAATAAGCTGAGAGCGGTGCTGCTGCTGGAGGAGGAGAAGGAGGAGAAGGAGGAGGGCTGTGCATTGACATGTTGAGTGCTGGGACACTTGTGTGTGCAGTGGAGACCTAAACCTGTGGGCTGTGTGTTATTTGTCTTCTTCTGCGTGGCTACATTTTCATCCAAATTTGTTTCGTGGCGAGAACCGTCGCTTGGATGTTGGTGAAAGGACGCGCATGCGTTGCTCTTGGAATAATTCTGCAGGCTGAAATTGCGTCTGAAATCTTGTGTGAAAGTCGCAGGCGGGATCAGAGTTAGTAGTAATGTGGACTCCTCTGGACCGCGGAGGTTTGGGGATCTGCCGCTTGTCCCTTCTGGTGACTGTGGTGTGCGGGGCGCAGAGGTGAGCTCTGATCAGTCTGTGTCTCATTTGTATTAGGTGTCATGTACTTTCTAGGCCCCTGTGAGATTTCATGAACTGTGAAGCTGAAATGTTGTTTTTTTTTTTTCTCTCAGCGCCAATGAACCCAGCAACATGTCCTATGTGAAAGCCACCGTGGACAAGCTGCTGAAGGGCTATGACATCCGACTGCGGCCTGACTTTGGAGGTAAGAGCCGCCGGTACCTTGTCTGCTGTCGCTCTAACAGCAAGCGATGCTCGGTGATGCTTTAACACAATGATCTGCGGTCATATTTTTTTTCCACAGGCGCCCCCGTGGATGTGGGCATGAGCATAGACATCGCCAGCATCGACATGGTGTCTGAAGTCAACATGGTAAGTTACCTTGAGCGCACGCACGCGCGCGCACGCACTACTTCCACGTGACAGTCCAACCAAACAAATACAACGAGGGTTTGCAGATGAGTGTGACTCTTCAGACCAGACACCTCTTGGTGCAGCGCGGCTCCTGAAGCTTTCTAAAAAAGAGCCCCCCCCCTCCTCATCCTCCTCCTCCTCATCCTCCTCCTCCTCCCTCCCGCTCCCGTTTCAGCACCATGGAGAGATCCGCAATGTGTCAAAGCCAATCCGTATGCACCGAGCACTTCCCCGCGGTGTCACAACCGGCGCAGGGCAGAGAATTCACTAGACAGAGAGAGACAGACACAGAGGATCAGATGTGTGTGTGAGTGAGAGAGAGAGAGAGAGGGAGGGAGAGAGAGGGGGGGAGAGAGAGAGGGAGAGATAGATCTTTTTAGTGATTCCACTCACGGATCTGCGGCGCCAGCATGCGTGGAGAGCCCGGTGTCAGAAAAAAAGCCTCACTAGGTGGAGGAACATATGGGTGGGGGTGTGTGTGTGTGGGGGGGGGGGGGATAAATGGTGGCCACCATGAGCATGTTTTGGGCCCAATGTAATTGCATGTCAGTGAGTCAACAGGAGGATGCACGGAGGCCCCAGAAAAGCAGAGTCTTCAGAATATGATTTGACCGCTTAATATACAGTGTTGCCAAGGTGCCCAGAGAAAGAACATCTCAGTGTTCAACGCCAGCGGCAGCTGAGTGAGGTGGGAGCACGTGCAGAGAAAGTGTGTTTGTGTGTGTGTGTGAGAGAGAGAGAGGTCTGAGATTCACATATCTGCATTTCTTAAAGGTTCAGTGTGTTAGATTTAGGTGAAAGGGATCTTTTGGCAGAAATTGAATTTAACATAATCCTAGTGAGTTTTTTTTACTAGTGTCTTTCATCTAAACTGAATGAATTGTTGTTGTTTTTTACCCTTAAATGGGCCCATTATATTTAAATACTTTATATTTACATCAAGGGGGTCCTCTCTATGGAGGGCGCCATGTTTTTTTGGACAAACTAAACACCTTTTGAGTTTTTATGACAATTGAAGCTACCACAGGTTCTTTTTCATGTTTGGAAGGAGAGGGTGAGGTGAGGTGTATTCAGCAACTTCACCATGTCACTAAATTCTACACACTGAACCTTTAACACATACTGGTATGGTATGGCAGATTTACACATTTTCATTAAATTCCTTTCTCTGTCATGTTGGAGCAATATCAACTAATCCACACTCCAACCTGAATGACCATAAGGGGCATTTGTTCCAACCTTCTGATCACCTACCTCAGCAATGGCTCCTGAAATAGCTTCAGAGACGTAATGAGAGGACAAGGCACCTAAAGCTAGGGTAAAGGTAATCCTAGAAAATCTAGCATGAGCAACCGATACATCCCACCCCCTCCCAGTAGCCTTCTTGACAAAGCTACCAAAAACACATGAATGACTAATGACTGCTACAAGCCAACTTCTCCATGACTCATGGGGTATGTCTCCCCGGCTTAAGTCTGCTGTCATGCACAGTTAAAGCATGGCCAGGGTGAACGCAGGTACTGTAGGTCTGTTATTGACAGACAGGTACACCAGTGAATTGGTCCAAGTGGGATGATTGGTTATGTTTATGACAGTCTTGCTCGGGACATAGACACAGGTTTTTTTTCTTCATTTTTTCCAGATGGATTTCAACAAATAAGATAAAAAACAGAGTATCTTGAGTGGAAAAGTCAGTAATGGCCACGATGTATGACACATATATCTCACCTCTCTACCAAGAATCCAATCGTCTACTTCACAATAGCCGAAAGGGAAACACATCAATCCAATCATGCTTTGTCTCAAGTGAAACCTTGTGCAAGAGTGTGTGGAGAAAAAAACTTATTTTGGGGCAAAGTCAGTATTTGTCAGTTTTCACTGGTGGTCCTACACATACAGTTTTTATTTCCCAATGAATATTGCAAGTGCATTGTCGGACCAGACTGGATTTGTTTGTAAGAGTAAGGACTGTTTGGTGGCATGCAAATCAACCTTGGTTATCGTAGTGATAATATATAACATACACAGCGTACATACAGTGGCATATTGGACCGTCCTTGCCATGGTTAAAATAATTAACACATAATTAAGCTTATGAATTGGTTACGTTCAGGGACAGGTTTTAAAATGGGTTTGAAATGGGTTTGGACTGTAAAAGGCAATTCCTAGTTCACAGGATGTTTGTTGTTGTCATGGTTACAGTGATAAAACATGATTACGTTTGTGCAGGGGCCGTGGATGAAATAAAAAAAAAAACATAGCGTATTGGTTTTACACGGAAAACAAGAAAAAAATGAAGCCAAAGCAATTAGAATTATAATTATATTACCATAAGGTTGTTGATTTAACGGTATCTCTACCATGCTGCCGCCATCTTTTTTTTGGCTTTGATCTCAAGTTCAAAGTGTCAATTGTCATATGTCTCTGTACGATGAAATTATTTCTTTGCCTTCCTATGAATACCAGGAGTAACTATATAACGTACTCTAGGGCCATCATGTTCAATGCAGAGTTTTGTAGAGTGCCCTCTAGTGGAATACTCCAGTAACTGCGTAGCACACTTGTACTACACAGAACATTACACTGATGATGCTTGTCTAAACAAATGCGTGGCTAAGAACAAAGTATTTCTTCAGATTTAGTAGCTTCAAGGTAAAATACACTCACATAAAGCACTGGAACAACCTTAAAGTTGATGCAGCCATCAAATCTTCTCTCAAAGCCTTAAAGTGTCACTTAAAGGAAAATAAATTTGACCTTTTCCCAGCACCTTATTTTATGACTTTTCCAGAATAAAGTGTTATTGTGCGCTGCTGTGACTCAGGAGCAGGTCGTCCACTTTTTTGTTTCAGAGAAAGGTTGGCATATTCTTACTGCACAGTGGTTTTACTACTTCTTTTATTTTTTATAAAAGAAGACAAATTACATGACTTGATTGTAATTCGCAGAGGCTTCCACCCTATAGAATTTGAACAGAATACAATGAAAGCAACATTTAAGGTAGGGTTGATAATTTGTTTATGAAAAACACTTTTCATCCGTTGAAATGCTCATCCTTCACATCCTGTTAGCCATCAATAAATCAAGTGGTCTGAAAAGAAAAAGTCCATAGTCAGTGTCTGTTGCCCTCGCAGGACTGTCAAATGAAAATGATTGGCTGGCATACCTGTCTGTCATGAACCGACCTGCCTGTCTGCACACACCCTGCCTGTGCTCTCGCTGTGCATGACTAATGCTATGTGCAAATAGCTTTATTGAAGGATCCTATGCGTTGGCAGTCAGCTGTATCACATCAGCACTTGTTGTTCCGCACTAATACATAAGTCATCTTCACATGATAGTTTGACATTGTTGGCTCAGGTTATGAACTGTGTGTTAGCTTCACTTGGAGCTGCACACGGCTCCGTGAGAAATGGAAAGTGCCCAGATCCGATTAGACTGTGTTGTCTAAGCCTTTTTTTATGGATTACTGATTGGACCATGATGCCTTATATGATTTTGCATCTTTTATAAACAGGGTGGGGAGACATTGTTATGTAGCGTTCAATTAAACCTGGACGTTTGAGTTTCCGACCCCTGAGTCTGTATTTGCAACTGTAACGCCCCCTCAAGTCGGAATTTGGACTCAGAAGGTCGGAGGAACCTCACCACCCCCGACTTTGAAATCCAAGATGTGTGGACGTTTTACTACAGTGTTAGCATGTGTGAAATGTCGCATAATGTGCTATAATGAACAGTTTTTGTCAACAATGGCTAGCAGGCTAATGTAAACATTGTTCCTGTGCAACCCTATGAACTTGTCTCATTCGGGGCCGAGCTCCGAGGTGTAATGGAACCAAAACTATTGCTCTGATGATAGAAACTCTCACAGGAGCAAATCAGAAAGTTACAAGATCTCATGACACACAAAATTCTAAGCCTGACCTCAGCAAAGTGTGAATTTGAGAAGTTCTCTAAAAATAACGTGTTTCAGCTCCTCTTTTTCTTTGTCATTATAGTTGAGATAATGTAGCGTGACCCTATTAGTCGAAATTAAAGCTTGGTGCCAGTCAGCAAACTTAGAAAGTGACACATTCAAACATGAAAGTTTAAGTATCTCTGCAACAATGATAACTGATTATCCATAGAAGCCTGAACTCACCAACATCCGACATTTCAGGGTAAAAGCAGTGATTCCAAAACTGGGAGCAGATCTACTGCAGACAGTCACAGGGAAAATGAAGTTCATTAGAAATGTTTTTTTTTCCTTCACAAGATATTTTAACTTGTCAAAGGTCATTGTAATTGAATTAAAGTCATAATTAACATTTTATGTGAAGATGGATCAAATGACTGTGTGATGTGAGAGGTGTCATTGGATTTAACCACAGAGAATAATCACCTGTTCAGTGACAATGGCAACTGAATATTCAGTTCAGGGTTCTTAGTCGAGCTTTACTGACCTTGGAATAAACTGGTGAAAAGCTCTTTGTGCAGCAGCGTCAGGGAAACAGCTCTTTGTGCAGCAGTGTCAGGGTTCTACAGCCGGTCTTTACTCTCTGCGGCTGAATTACTGAACTTTTACGGTTTCAGAACGACAGCTGCAACCGGGATTACCACAGGCCAAGCAAACAATCCATTCCACTGCACTGGTAATAATAAATAAGCATTTGTGCTTTGATGGTACAAGGCTCTAAAGACTTAGGTTTAGATTGTTCAGAAAGTAAAATGACATATAAAGTACAAGTAGTACATATGACACACTGGTGATGGGCATCATTTTAACACAAAGCATGAAGTGATGTTCTCAAGATCATTGCCCAAACAAAATAAGTGTCTTGTATTTTTCTGTGGCACAACTGAAACTAGTAGGTGGTGGTTTTACTGTGCAATTAGGGATTATTACCAAATTTCTCAAAGAGAAGAGGCTTCATACAGATTTGATCTGATTACTGACCCTCTCACTTTCTGCTTTATTTGTCACCTCTCTTGAAACTTCCAGTCACATGACAGCCCATCAGTCACCCCTCATCTGCTTGGACACACTCCAACCCCTCCAATAGGTTTCGTCACTCTTCTCCTCTCGCTTTCTTTACTCTTTGATTGGGTGTTCTTTATCCGTCCAGTGAAAGAAAATGTGTTTTCTTTTTGCACCGTCATCACACACAAGAACACGATGCAACTAGCAATCAGATTAATTTTCCCGTTAGAATACCTTTCTTTGCTCATACTCTCGGGGTACGTTGTGTTTCTGAGTGTAAGTCGATTTGAAGGTCAGGCCGTTATCAGTAACACAGCCTCAGCAGTGTGGACTCAGCAGAACACACTATCTATCTGACAGCAAAGTGTTTGGAGGGGGGGGGGGGGGGGGGGGGCTTCTCTGCGCTCATTTGACAGGATAATGTAAGAAACATTCATGTTAACACTCACTGGACACCATATGTGTTAACTTGAATAGCTCAATCCAAACTTCATTCATTACGGCACTAATTGAGCCTGAGTTAATTAAGAGGAAATATTAAGTATGAGATGTTGCATGGTTACTGATCCTCATCAATGAATGGGTTTGTCTTTCTCACACTTCTCTTCTGTTCTTAGGCAGGAACGCCACACACACACACACACAGCAGGCCTCCATAATCAATTCTAAATGGAGATGTTTCAGGTTGTCTCCAGGGTTCTGGCAGACCAATTCATTGTCTCATCAATAAATTAACTGGTCCTAAATCAGCTCTTTTTACCTCTGCCAAGGAGGTTATGTTTTCATGACTGTCAGATTGTCAGCAGGACTACACAAAAACTACTGGATAGATTTCCATGAAACCCTACATGGTGGAACACATTACATTTTGGTGCAGGTGGATTAAGGATCCTTTTATTACTTATTTTACAGGTAGGGAGATTTTTCACATTTTCACCAAGGAATAATTAATGGATCTTGATGGCAGAAAAACAGGCATATCTGTGGTATTGATATTGATTCGTTTGTGTAATTTTGTGCAGCTTGATTGAATCCTAGGGACTGTTGGGGCTAGGAAAAGTCTGGCTGGTTTACAACAACAGGAGCCGTGGGACTGTGAGTGAGCTGCTGGCCATCTGATCAAATTGATCCATGTTAACTATAAAGTCGATGGTTGGTGTCTGTGGTTAGTGATGCTGTCAGTGCCTTAACCTCCATTTGAGCCAACTTAGATGGTGAACAACACAACTCAGCCAACAGCTTTGTAGATTCTAAAAGGTTAATGGAAATGTGCCGGGGGCTGTGGCTCAGAACATAGAGCGGGTTGTTCTCAAACCAGAAGGTGCTGATGTGTCCTTGGGCAAGACACTGAATCCCCAAATTGCCCTGATGTCTGTGCCAGCAGTATTTCGATGGTGTGTGATATTCATGTGTGATATGCTGCACATGCATACACTGTAAGAATGGGTGGATGGCAAAACTGTACTGTAAAGAGCTTTGATCGGTCATTAAGACTGGAGACTATCAAGACCTATATACATACAGACGGAATTCACATCTCAACACTTCTCTACATGAGACACTGAAAAAATATGGTCATGATGTTCATGTTCTTCCTTCCTGATGTTTATCTCATGTTCATTTGAATGTCTATTCAATATTACACTGAAGCCCTCAGGTTTGTAACCTATAGGTTTATGCATATTTTCTATTGAACAATGCATTTTGACAGTAGCTGTTAGACCTGAGTTTCCCAGGACTGAGTGCTGCTGCTCCTTTAGCTGAAAATATATAATTTTGAGGAAAACATTTATCCCATCTAGGTATCTGTTAAGACGTTTCAGATCTTGTGGAAATGGAATTATTTAGACTTATTTAGGAACTGGGATGGATTTAAACTTTGCTTGCTTAGCCCCTGCTTTACTTTTAAGCTCTTTTCTTGTACTTCCCTTCCCTCCTTGTTCTTCCTTATCTCTTGTACTTCCTGTCTCTGTCTGGTGTCCCTCCTCTGTAATTGTCCACCCTGCCATGATGTGTTTCACCTGTGCTCAGTAACCCTTGCCTTGCTTGTGTATCTAGTCTCTGTGCTCCCCAGTCTTCTTCGTCAGTTTATTGTCGGGTTCTAAAAAGGTAAATTCTTGCTTTTTGTCCCTAGTTATTCCTCAGAACTTCCCTTCTTGCTTCTTGAGTTTTATTTTTGGATATTCTGTTTTTGGAGTTTATGGATTTTGTTACCTGCCTGCCACCTGCCTACAAACACTGCTTCGTGTTGATTAAATTCACATGTGCTCTCACCTTGGGTCCAGGTAAGAGCTCACTCTCATGGTGCCTACATGTAAACAGTGATAGTGATACCTATAGTCTGATTCATCCAGCAAAATTACACCGTGAAGATATGTTAGCAATATAACATTCAACTTCACATATATTTTGACTGATTGATTAATTAATGTTGCTTAATCAGCCTCTCTCTTGTTCCTGCTGATATATTTTCCTTATGCCACACACAATACTCTCCTTTTTTAGTGGAGCAGCTCTACGACCAAGTCAGATGCTTGGCTGAACCTCTGTCTGTCTTTGTTGCGTTTCCTCAGCATCGGACATTATCTCGTGACAATGCTGTATTTCATCGATATGGACCTCTGATAGCTGGGTCAAAGGCTTAAAGCAGACCCAGATGAGTGAACCAAGGTAACCTGGATGCCAAAAGTTAACATATTTAAACACCAGCATGTCATTATATGTAAGAGGCTTGAAACCTGTGACCTTCTGGTCCATGTGGCAGATTTGTCATGCTGCCAGTCACACTGGTTCCTCTAGATTCAGATCAGGAGTCAACTGATGTGTTTAAATGTTGAAACCCCCCCTGGGATTATTTTTCTTGAATGATGAATTATCATCTGGAGGTAGCCTTTCGAGGATGGTGAATATAAAATGATGCAAATGGTCCCCTTTTGAAAAATAGATTATCAGTATCAGTAGGCATAAAGTATGTCAAAAAAAAAAAAACATTCCTCATACCCTTACCTCACTGGCAGCGGCCTGAACTGTTGATAGAAGGCAGGGTTGGCTCAGTGGATTGTTATTATTGGTGCCAGATTCTCAGGCGACCATCTGCAGCCTCAGCAGAAATCCACATCCATCAGAGCAGGCTAGTGTGCAAGTGTGTGTCACTGGAACCTCAGATTCCTGTCACAGGCTGACAGGAGAGGAACCTGACGTTGTCTCTGCTTTTTTTAAAACATCCGATCCTTTCTTTTGCGCTCACCACAGATGTTAAGAGTGGTTATCTGAGTTACTGTCGCCTTTCTGTCAGCGCCAAACAGTCTGACCATTCTTCTCGGAGGTTTTTCATCTACACGGCGTCTGCAGATCTACGACAATCATACATTCTTTGAGATCCCGTTTTCCCCATTATGAATGTGCTTATTAACTGGAGCTACTGACACGTATCTGCATGGTTCGACTCATTGCACATAAAGGACATGGTTAGTGTATATATTGAACGTATGATGCTGCATTTTACATAGGATGTCAGTAGATTATTAATAAAAATAAATCTGTGAAAAATGTTTTATATAACTAGGGCTAAATATTTATGGCAGTAAAATTGAGAGGAGCTGTTTAGGAAAGTTACAGGAATCCTTGAGAATGTTTCATGACTAATTTGAATCTACAATGTTAGAGAAGATGAGTAACCATACCATAGCCATTTGTTTACCTGTCCTGTTCTGGAGCTTGGTTGATGGGTGGACCAACATCCCTGTCAGTGTTACCTTTTTGCTTTTGTACACATGGACAAAGAATCAGGTGGAAGCAGCGGTCATCTTCCCTGGGGACATTTGTCATGACTCAGTGGGACGAGTAAAATGACCTTGTTAATGATGCAAGGCCAACAGACAGGGTCTGTATGGCTGTAAAGCCAAACTGAACAGTTAGAGGACAGATTAGAGGGAGATTTCAGATCACTGTCACTGGCTTGAGTCATCAGACATGCTGTGTTGTCAGAAGCGAGAGCAGCTGGTGAGGTACAGTGACATTGATGTGACGTGAGGTTTTGCTGCGGTATTGTTTCTGCCTGGGTGATGCGCTGCGCTCTCTGCAGAAAGGACGACATACATATTCATGTCTGGAGATGCATTGTTATTTGTCATCTGGACTGGATGTCACAGAGTGGCATCTCAAACATTTGATTTCCCAACACTCCCGGAAAATGCGAGAGGTTCTCTGCTCAGTGACACAGCTCCTGTGCAGACAGACAGGATTCACAGCAGAAAGTTACAAAGTGTTTGCTTTGTATTCTATGAGATCATGTTTTTGGTCGAGAAGGTTTGAGTTTCTGTCGGTGGCATCGTTTTCTTTCCTTATATGCAAAGTGTCACAGTCGACTATAATTCTTTATTATTGCACTGTGAGAAGTATGTTCCTTTGTGTTGTGTTTCGTAACTTAATAATGTAATATAAAAAAAATAAAACTAAGCAAAAGCTTCAATGAAGATGTGAACCTATAGTGGGTAATATGAAAATAACTATTTTGACATTAGCCTACTATGATTACTCTGACAATCTTTTTAATCATGGAAATCATCCTCTATCCGCACAAAATGTTCGTTTTTGTATGATTCTGTAGTATTGTGTGGTAATTTTGAGTGTTATTAATACACAATGAACAAATCTATAAAATGAGGGTCAAGGATCCCAGGATTTCTGTCCATGCTGTTGTTATTTGTAAATAGTAAAGGGACTATATTTATACAGCGCGTTTCCACTTCTATTTTCCCCTCAGAGCACTTTACAGTAGTTCACATCCACAATCACCCATTCACACATTAATAAATGCAGTGCTTCTATATGCAGCACTTTGTCTATTACACACCAGTCACACACTGTGGGCACAGCAATCAGGGGCCATTCAGGGTTAAGTATTTTCCCTAAGGACACTTCGGAATGTAGACTGGAAGAGCCGGGAATCAAACATCAGCCTTCTGGTTACTTGACAACCCTCTCTACTTCCTGAGCCAAGTTGTTGTATTATTCAAAATAATATGTTGAATTGAAGATCAAAAGCAACTTGTCAGTTCTATTAACTATGAAATAGTGAATAGTGGACACCAACGTCCTTTGTCATATTCCACTTATTTCAGAGAAAATTGTGATTCTTGTTTTGAAGTGGAAGAGTTGCAACACCTTCAGGCATGTGTGTCAGTTTTTCTCTCATGTTTATGGTCTACACTTTGCAGCAACAGCATGATTAAAAAAAACATAATTAAAATATAATCATGAAATAAATAAATATTCATTACGTCTGCCAAGGAGGTTTTGGTGTCATTGCTGATTGTTTGACAGGATAACATACAAATGTTACTGAAACTTGGTGGGAGGGTGGTGCATGGACCAAGGAGGAACACTTATATGATACACATATGACATATATGATCGAAGTGGATTTGATTAATTTTGATTATGCAGGTGGACACAAGAATTGGATTTTGGAATTTCTACTTACTTTAACATTAGGGAGTGCTGTTCTAGCTGATCGGTTAAACATTCAATGAATTCAAGATTTGTATAGAGACATTGTACAGCATGCAAAAATAAAAACATACGACTGGAAACAAATTTGAAATTGTCTGAGGATCTGTAATCTTTTATTCACTTAAAAATAAAAAACTCCCACAATATGATAGAATCCTGTGACAACCTTCTGTGAGCACAGCCACAATACACACAACACAAGACATTGCATTATGCATTTAATATCTTGTATAATTAGAAAGTAGGCCTTAAATGTCTTTACATCTTTCAGGAGTGAAGGGGAGAGTGATTTCAGACACAATGTTTCTAGTAGTACAATCTAGCGAGAGCCATTGGCTATCGTCTAATGACGAATTCGCTTCTGGGGACAATGGCCAATAATTTGGGTGTTTTAGGTCCAGAATACATTTGGCTCATCTCTATTAACAGTTTTCTGCCAAAAGCCAATGCATTTCTGTCAATGAGGTCCATCTCTTTTTTTTTTCCCAACAAGGACTGTTTACCTGTGGGCAACCAAAGCCGGCTCAGCCATGATTGGTCAAACTAGAAAGGGAAACCAGAAGGCTTCAGCCCCAAAATCCTGTCCCTTGCCGACAGAATCTGCATATTCACATGCATAATCTGTTTACAGCAAGAAAGAGCTTAACTAACACAGACCCAACACAGCTGACCAGACTCATCTCTGCACAACTGTCACTGTCTCCTTTAGGGTGACACTTTGACATGCTGGTGAATAAAGGTGTGTTCTACTTTACTTGAGAAAAATACCAGGTCACTGCACCCTTGTGACTTTGACCCTCTCCACATCAGAATGAATTGGTCCATTGGTTGTCCTGGTTATTGGTCTCTTTCTTTCTGCAGTGCCCACCTTGCTCACATCTGCTTAGCACTGAACTCTAACTGAGAAGTTGGAGTTGTATTCATATTTCTGTTATCTTTTTCAACCGAACCTTACATCGGTTGTTTGGATAACCTGTACCAAGAAGCTGTTTACCTGTTTCTAGCGAGTAGACAAGGCAGAGTCTTTAATTTATAGCAACATCGTCAGAACCATTAATAAAGTTCTTAGTATGATAGGAGAGAGACACAATGGTCCCTGCAGTTCAATTCAATTATGATGAAAAACAAAGTGACATTCAACAAAGACAACTCCTTTGTCCCTGTCACGATCGTGTAGATCGGTGTCTCTGGCTCTCTCAAGATCTGATTGGTCAGGGGTTAGAAGTGAACCAGCGTCGAAAGACTGAAAAACCGGAGAAAATCAGCTCAGTAATCGCAAATCCTGCTGCATTGTCCTGGCTCCTGGTGTGACTTTCAGACATGCACTGGGCTCTGCAGATACTCTGAAAAAGGTGCCTGTGTGGACGCAAAAGAGAGGCTCTACAGTTTCTGCGGACTTTCTCCTTCAGGAGAATTCTCTGTTAGAACACAGCAGGGGATCCACCCCTAGATCCACAGGGAGTGAGTGGGGGGTTAATGATGCTTCTAATGCGTGACAGACGCAAAAATTAAAAACACAAAAACAAAACAAATAACCCTGTGTCATATGTGTAGAAGACACAGATGAGATTGTGGTAAATGGTGTGTATTTATATAGAGCTTATCTAGTTTTGATGACCACTTAAAGTGCTTAACAGTATGGTTTTTTATTCACACACACATTCAGACAGCGCATCTATGTCAGCAGTTTTCTCTAGAAGGGGACATTTGGGGTTCGGTATCTTGCCCAAGGACACTTTGGCATTGGAATTCAGAATGGGGAAGATAGGGATTGAACCTCTGACCTTTTGGTAAGCGGACGACAGCTCTAACCCCTGAGCCACAGCCTCCGTAATTTAATGGTGATAAGAGCCGACGCCAGTGTCGGTGTGCTGAAAATCATGTGATCTCCACAGTGGAGTTAAAACGTCGCTTCCTGCCTTGGCTGCTCCACTTCTCTATTTGCAACTCTTTGCTGCTGTTGTGAACGCATCCCTCCCGCTGTGTTGTGCAAGTGTGAAAGGCAAACTCAGGGTAAACTCCGCAGTGATTTCTGCTGATTTTATCCGCAGGTCATGTCTGAAAACAGCCTAAGTGTTGCCACGTACCGCTGCGCTGATTTTGGAGCATGTCTTTACATGCGTGTTCACCACGAGTTCTGTGAGTGCTATGTGTTTTACCGGCATCTCCTCTGACAGACAACAGCATCCTCAGGCTATAGAAAGCTTGCTGCTGCCAGAATCAATCAACAGCATCAGCACGGGCAATGAGCAATAAGCATCTCATCAGCGTCGAATGAAATGCCCACATTGCCTTCAGTGCCATCAACATCTATCTCTGCATTACACTGACAGGAGAACTAATAACATTACATATTAGTCAATAGATCTGATAGCTTTGTCTGTCAGCAGTCATTTAATACATCTCACTTGTAGTTCTGTAGCCTGTGGATTGTTTGGAGTGTTTGCCTCTGCAGACTCACTGTAGATGCTTTCTAATCAGCAGTTAGTTTGTGTTGGCTTACAGTGGTGGATGCAGAACATGGGAGATGACTGGGCTTGGTCTTTTTAAGCTGGCATGAAAATACAAATTATATCAGGGAGAAAAACTTGTGTACTGGTAGTGACAATATTACTCTTGTCAGAAAATCGTATCTGCACATCAGTGATCCAGTAGCCATGTGTCCATCAACTCACATGAATGATCGCACTGCTGCTCCGTCTGTTTTCTCAATGTTTCATCTATATAAGCATGTTTCTAATGTCTTCTGATGTTAGTGTGTCTGTTGACAGCATGTGTGTTTGCGCTCCACTGCTCCATCTGTTAGATTACAACAGTATGAAATGAAAGAGTAACGAAATCTCTATGAATGTCACATGAATGATAAAGAGAGCAAACCACACACAAAGTCGTTTTAATAGAAGCCGATTTACTGAAATAAAAGCAGCTCTTTGATTGGCCGGGCCAAGGTTAGCACAAGACTGGTTGGCTAGTATGAGGAAATTACACTTAGCTGTTAATCTTTAATTATGTTTTTGAGGATCCTAGCAATGCATAAAAAACACTATATACATTTATTTAAAAAAAAACCATTATTGTTTATCAAGATAAAGAATACTCATGTATTTGTACCTGTATATATATATATATATATATATATATATATATAAAAATATAATAATTGCAGTGGCTATGGTGTTAACTATTTATATAATGCATTATAATTATTCAGTGCGTCTGTATACAGATAAATGCAATCATACATTTGTGTACAGTGTATGATTGCATTGATCAATCATACACTTCCTGTACAACCGTCAGCAGCAGTTTGGAGTTCAGTATCTTGCCCTTGGACACTTCAGCTTGCTGAATGGGGAAGACGAGGATCAAACCACAGACTTTCTGGTTAGTGGACGACCTGCACTACCCCCTGAGCCACAGCCTCCCACGGTACTAATGTATGTACTTAATTAGGACTATAATTTTGTAATTGTATGAACTTTATTTTGAAAAATCCTCCCACTTTGTAGTGCATTTAGAAAAGGTCACGTGTTAGCAGCGTACGCTCTGCCAGCAGCAGTTATCGATCAGCCTGCAGAGTGATGTGTCTGGCACCACTTCAGCATTAGGATTTATGAGAAGCTCTGCAGACAGTACTTCATCTTAACACTGAGGAGATACCAAGGTGTCGGGACGTATCCTGTTTTCCAGCGGTCTGTTCGGGTCTGGGATCAACAGGGATCACTCTCATACTCCACATTCATATGGGCAGTTTGACTCTGTGGAGCCCTGAAACTCAGTAGCTGCTCAAGATGCCAGTGATAGAATAAATGTAACAGGCACAAGGTGACAGATAATGTTTCATGTGAGTTTAGCTTTCATTTTTTAAATAAATGAATCAAACTTTTCTTCCTAGAAACAGGGTTCCTTTTATTCCGGATAAACCACAGACTTCACAGTCATCAGTCTTCACAGGAACTGCTTTTTCAGTTAAAAAATGTTGACAGTGATGAAGACAGAAATCTTAGCTGTGATTATAAACCCTGAATGAACAGAACCAGGCCACTCGACTAAAGTGAGAAAATATATTTTGTGTTTGTTGTGAGCTGAAGCCTTCGATGCTTGAAGTTGATCTGAATACTGCTGTACTGATGATGGTTATTGATGCTAATGTTTAGTAATCGGGCTATTGATTACTAAATCAATTGATGGATTGAAGCTCAAGGATTATAGAGTATCATTAACCACAAGCTTTGACTAGTTGTTCATATCAAATATTTTTACAAACAGCAAGAAACATGAAGCCAAGTATCCTTTATATCAATAAATCTTTGAACAGAATGATGTCTGATCACATTCAACTTTCAACAAACTTAAGGACTTCTAAGCCCCCGATTAACTGTTACACTTCATTTGCAGAAAGAGGTATAACTTAAAATGTTTCATGTTAAAGCGACTGTTCATAACGTAAGATGTCCAATGGCACCACAATATGTGAAGAGACGACCTCTGTCTGTATCAATTATTTCTTCTGCCTGCGCTGGTACTACAGGAAAACTGCAGTCTGAAGCCTCAGCAGCATGACGTAAACAGTGATAACTGACCTCTCCAGATACAGTACATTTTCTTATCCTTAGAACTCATATAACCTATCTATATAATTCAGCATCTTAGAGAATGTTGTTTTAGGTTGATTTATATATTTATATCAGTCCTGGAGGCCTCATGCTATTGACAAGCTGCAGTGTTACAACATGATCTTTTTGCTTTTGCCTTTACATTTAGTTAAACTAAACTATAGCCTTCATGATGTCATTCTTCAAAATAAAGAACAAAGTTGTTTAAGGCTTTGCAGCACTTCAGGTTCTGGTTACGGCTTGAAACTACTAGCTAGTTTTGACTGTGCCTTTCAAAAGCTCGGATTTTCGCTCATTAGCCCGTCCAGACAGACAGCCATCAGACAGGAGGTTAATGGACCTCCGTCTGATCACATGGTCAGAGATTGAGGTTCTGAGAAGAGAGATGAAGAGCTGGACTGACCTGAGCTGGGCAGGGGGGTCGACCAGCTGGGCAGCAGTGAAATATGAGGTTGTGGATGACACAAGGCTGCTGTTGAAATATGAGCCTGTAGGTTTGACAGTAAGTGTTATCCAGCTCTGTATGGAGATTTTAAACAGTGGGGAAAGATCTGTTGCATCCTTACCGTCCCTCCTTTATATCCTATTGTTCACAGAAAGAACATCTTTAAGTCGTGGAGCAGTCCTGAATATCCAGTGCAACACTCTGTAGGAAATAGAACAGGACTGCATTTATATGTGACCTTTCTCGTTGTAACGATGACTCAAAGTGCTTCACATTACAGCTGCTTTCAGACATGCACTGAACTCCAGATAATGACTTGAAATAACCCGATGGGCTGTATGTGACAATGCAAAGTCCCAAGTCAGCTGCTATGGCGTTTTTCTGCCAGTCCCCAAGTAAAAATTGCAGATAATAACTGAATGAGCCCATGGCAAAAACTGAAAGAATATGTCCAGATGAAAAAGACACGTAGAAGAAGCTGCTGAAAATGTTGACCAAGAAAGACGAGATCTGACAGTTTAGAGTTCGAGGGCCTATGCCGGTGTTGACGTGCTGTAAACAAAAACGTGAATTCTGCGGTGGAATTTGTGTTCTGCCCCCTGCATGCCCCCCGCCTGAATGCTCCGGAGATTGTCCTTGTTGTGAACACGTCTGACCCGGACAATCTCCAGCTCTTTATGTGTGAAAGGCAGAAGTCTGGAAGATGTGTGGACCCAGTTGTGCGGAGTTTTAAGGCAGTAAGCAAAATGGGGGAGACCAGGGTGCTGAAAAACTGTTTTCATGAACTTCTGTTGACGCATCGATAAACATTTGTAAACTTGAGCTGAACTATTTCATTCCCTAGCCTTAGCCTAAACATGATTTCTTTCTCGTCACCCTGTACCTCAGTTAGCATCTGCAGATATTGAACAAAGTTGTCATGAAATGTGACTAAAGGATTTGCATATTTCTCTTATGATGACATTTTGTATTCTTGTGTGTGTAGGCTGTTCACGGTGGGGAAGACAGACATGCAACATGCAAAACCAGAGAGTTAACACAATGTGCAAAATGACAAAATAAAGTGTCTAATAACCAGGTAGACAGTACAACATGATACATAAATCTATGAAAGTCTGCCACTCAAACTTAATTACAGAATCATTTGGCTGCAATTAAGCCTTGATGTTCTACATATTAACATTAAAATGTTGAACAGAACCGTCAAATTAACTAAATCAACCATGCTGTTAATGTGACATGGATGGTGACACCGTAGGTAACGTTCGTTTCTTTAAAGCTGCTGAAAGGCAGCGACTGGGTATTGTTTACCTCAGTTCCTGGGTCAGCGTCATCCCTCTGAATTAAGGTTTTTTCAGTAATGCTGCACAGACCGCAAGACAGTTCGTGGCTTCAGTAACCCAGTGAAGTCGAGGGGAATAACAATGAGTTTGAACTGCTAACACTAGTGTAACCAGTATTGTATTTACTGCTCCTCAGGGTGACTTTATTGTCAGACAGCAGGAGTAACGATGCAGTTGCATGCCTCTAATACAGTATTAAGACTGCGCATGCTGCACTTCCTTCAGTTTGGGAACACTGTTGCTGTTATTTTAGTTGTGTTTGGGATTTTGTCGGCGCAGCAGGATCGGAGGAGGTCGCGAACACCACACACAAGCAAACACAGACGTGAGTGCAGAGGGAGGGAGTTACTGGGAAGCAACACTTTTTGACTGCAGTGGGTATTTTTGGGGATTTCACCCAGAACTTGTATTGGACTTTGTGGTTGTGTAACGATGTGATCTATATGTGTGTCTCTATTTCTATCTTTATCTATGTCTCCATCTCTATGTCCATCATCATCTCTATTTCTGTGACTATCTTTATTTGTGTATTTATCATTTATCTCTCTTACTTTCTCTAACTGTCCCTATATCTATTTTGTCTCCATCTGTCTTTATTTCAATGTCTGACTCTATATGTCTCTATCTCTAGTTCTGTTTCTATGCTGGTTTCTATCTCCTTTCCTTTATCTATTTCTATCCATCTCTCTTTCTATTTATAGCTCAATTTCCATCTGTAACTTTATTTTTTTATTTATCTCTCTTTGTATCTGTATTTCTTTATCTTACTCTCTTTCACTGACTCTATCTTTTGAGGGGGTAAAATGGTCATTCTCGAACCAGAAGGTTGGTGAGAAAAACAGTGCTGCCCATAGACGCACCTAATGAATGTGTGTGTGAATGAGTGAATGGAAACTTGAGTTTCATCAAGAATAGAAAATCTCTGTATAAATACAGAACATTTACCATTTCTGTCTCTTTTGCTATTTCTTTCTTTATCTGTCTCTATTTCTGTCTCTATTGCCGTTATATACGTCTGTCCACATTTCTGTCTCTGCTTCTATTTCTATCTGTCTCTGTCTCTAGCTCAGTATCGGTTTTCCTGTCAGTATGGGTTAATGTACTCTGACTTACAACCACATTGTATCACATGGGGAATGAAACTCCTGATGCTCTTTATAGGTTTGAAGTATGTAACGCTACTGGCTACACCCCACTGAGTGATGTCACAGCAGGAGGAAAATATCACTAAGGGGGGGCTCTGTATTCAGATCCAGTCTGCTGCCACAATATACAGATAGTTCCTGTATATTTAAACACAAATACTTTAAAGAAAATAGTGATAGTGATTCATACAAAACTATGGAATTATTCATATAACAGATCCTGGTAAAGTGCATTAAAATCGCAGCATTACAATAAGTACAGTAATAAACACGACATTATACAACAACGTTTCTCGAACACAGCACCCTCTCTGTGTTATTGTGTCTTAATCGTGGAGTCATTCCATCCACTTGTTCTAATCCTGCAAGAACCATGTCTTGTTCCGAACTGTCACTTTCTACCTGTGTGTGAGTGCATGCTGGGGTTGGCATGGTAACAAGGAGAGGAATGGAAGCACGCTGGTTGGTTTGGCAACGGCAAAAGGCCTGGTGGGTGGCAGACAACAGACAGAGAGTCAGCATCCGTGTTCTTGTGGAGTGACATGTCATCTGTCCTTGCTATTGTTGTATTATCACTAAACATGTGTTCGCTCATCATGATGCAGTAAGAACAGAGGAGAAAGACTGGTTTCTTTTGTTGAATGAATACACATATCCGATTGGTCAGCAGGTGCCCGTTAAAGATACATCACTCAGCTCAAACATCGCCCCAGTCAGTTGTTTTGTCTAAAGCTTGTGTTTCGACCATGAACCAACCAAAAATCTTTTTCAAGGAACTAAAAGTTGGGTGTTGTTTCTGCTGTAGTCTGTGTTTCCGACCGTATGATGTATGAAAAACCAATAGCTACAACAAGCTGTTCCACTCCAGCCCACCAGGCGGTGGACCCTGCACTACTCGACCAGTCACGCATGTTAAGCAATGCATGCTGCACCCCAAACGTCGCTTTACTTTCTCCTGAGCAGCAGAATTAGTTTAGACGCTGGTCCCTATGGTAGAAATCACAGAGCTCCTGCAAATATACCACTTCCTGGGGAAAGTTGTAATATAAGTTCTGCTGAAAAAAGAACAATACTGATGTTTTTCATAATAAGAGCAGGAGAAGCCCCGGATGTAAGCTTGTCCTCAATCATTTGCCAGCTGCTGAATCTGTAAATCGGGTCGGCCCGAGCTTCCTTCTATTCTTCGAGTGAACGCCTTGTGAAGAAAGAAAGAAATTCCCGGATTTGACGCTCAGTGACGGATGATGTGAATTTAAACACGTGTGTTCCTGAGACTCCTTCCATGTGAAGTCAGGATTAGATTTCCGTGTTCAATGCTGAATGTTCACCAGCTAGTGTCTTTGCTGAGCAGCTGCGTGGGTAGTCCTATTGATCCTTTGCGTGCACACATGCAAATGAATGCATGCATGTTTTTTTTCACAATAATTACATCAATCCATGCGATCAAATTCATTGGCCGAGCACTGCTTGCCTGCACTTTGAGTTTTCCACAGGTCTGAAGTTGAAGTGGGCTGCAAAAGATCTGCACTGCAACCCCGTCGTCCAACCCGCCCCCCCGTCTTTTGATGTCTTCTAGGCTGCATCCAGAGATGGCTGTGGATAGGGAGGAATTAGGTCAGGCAGCAGCACACTGCAGTGGGGGTTAGCATGGCATAGGTGCTCATGTTCTGCTGATTGTTTGTTTGCTGCAGTCAAATGTGGACGGCAAGCTGTGGATGTGGACAAAGAGAGAAAGAAAGGAGAGGTGTGGCAGCACAGAGGAGATCACCTTCCACCTATCAACACAGACTATTGGGGGGGGGAGAAAGAAAAACGCATCAAGGGCATTTGCCAGCCCTCTTATTCTATCCGCATGGAGAGCAGTGCAGTGTGGTGCAGCAGCAGCAGCAGCAGCGGTGAACCTCGGCCTCTCCCTGCACTTCAGCAGAGTGCACATGCATGGCAGTATTCAGCTCACGTTAAGGCCATCGCTCTGCAGCGGAAACACCAAGGTGCCACAGCGATGATGGTGAAGCGGGTGCTGAAGGGAACAGCTGTTTCTAATAATAGACTCTTAGAAAGTCTTCATCCCCAATGGGATCGTAACACACACACACACACACAGGACTCCTTACGCTGTGTTCCAAGCTTCATGAGGCAGCAGTTTTTCACTACTGCCTCACAAGAGGTGATGTCATCGGCTTTACTATTGGCCACTAACGTTTCCTGTGGCTGGCAGTGGCTACTGACTCGGATGTGCTATTTCCAGACTCTTGAATCATTGCTCACATCTCTGATTTGCCTAGAAGTTATAATTTCTAAACCTGATTAATGAAGTGAGACGTACTGGGAATTCAGGCCGAAAAACATTTTTAACGCGTTCGCCTGGCGAGCAACCTCGAGTTGAATGGATGCGGAGCCAACTTGGAAGCTGTAATTCAGTTTTTTGCTCAATGCATCTACTTGAATGAGTTCGATCAGATAGTTGTGAGTGTTGCTGCTTTTATATTACATAGATAAAATGGTCCTCACTTAATGCAGCTGCATTGTATATTTATTAGTGTAGTGCCCAGAAAGGCTAAGAGTTAAAGGTTTGCACTGTGGGTCATTAAAATAAAAGAAATGATAAAAAAGAAATGAACTATTTCACTCTGGCACTCTAAATCTGTGGATTTAAGAGATAATGCAGGGAAGGTCTTTAGGAACATGATGAATCATTCTCTGGGGATCGATAAAGACTAGAATCATGGCAGTCTGGTAAAAACAAAATAGAAATATTTAGCAACAAATGAATGTTAAACCGAATTACTTAAAAGTACACGTTTACCTTGCTTTCTCTCCAGGTTGTTCATAAATGGATGCATAAGCAACTTTTCAAACTGCAACGGATGCTGGAAAACCAGAGAGCAGTGAGTGGAATATAAACAGCAGCTTTGCACGTCGAGTCAGCTCGATAGAAGGCAGTGATGCAACATTCTCATGGAAGCTTTTCAAAGGTTGCCTGTGGAATATTAATGAGCAGTTCACAAGAGTACCTGAAAGGCCCCTTTAATATAATTATTTCTTTTTGTGTTTGCGTCTAGCGTGTTTCTCCTCATTACATCTCTTTTTTTCCTGTGACTTTGAACAGACTTTTAAAACCTTCACCATGACCTATCCTGTTAGTTTAGGATAAGGGTCGTTGTTGTTATGCCGCGCCCGTCCTCGTCCGTACATCCAATCAATATGCAAGCGGAGGCAGCCTTGAATCTGAGAACGGGTGTTAACGTGGGAAATAACGTTAAAAGAAACATTATAAACACCATTAGGCAACAGCAGTTTCCTGAATTTGGCTGCACGTCTGTCCAGAGCAAGAGACTGTGATCACGGTTTTGCTCAGTTTAATCCCTGTATTGACATAACTATGACATAGACACTGCAGGTCTTGGCATGTATGCATTTTCATTTTCACCTGGGCTAAATTATTTATTTGTTTTTCCCACTGATTTTCACCACACAATATGTGAGTAGATAAAGGAGGGTGTCAGTTGTCCAGGGATAAAGGGACAATTTATATCGTAAAATATTTAGAAAAAAGAAGAAATTGTATTTTATTTTGAAAGCAGGAGGTTAATTGTAGTGGCTCTCTGTTCTAGTCTGTTTATGAATGTCAGTGTTGGTGGTTGGATCTCCCATATCCACATGTTCAGATATCAGCAAGACACTGAACCCCAAATTTCTAAATATGGGGAGGCAGCTCCTTCAATGGCAATGCTGCCATCACTGGGTAGTGTGTGTGTGTGTGTGTGTGTGGATGGATTAACTGGAGCCAATGAACAGAGTTGGACATTTTTAGCCGATACTTCAGCAGATCTGCATTATGAGAGTCACACTAGCTGTTTGAATGGTTCCTGCTTTCAACGTACATCTCGCGGTCCTTTGTGCCTGGGGCCTCCGAAGCCCCTTGAAACACTGGAGAATGGCTGGAAAGAGGAAGCACGAGTGGTGTGCCTCCGTGGTGCTGAATGTATGCAGGCCTTCATAACGCGCTGTGACACAATGCATTTCACACTGTACGCTGTTATTGTTCAAATGCAGTCTGAGAGCGAGGGACGGCAGCAGAAACACATGTTCCCCGAGGCTCAGACATCACACATCAGCTCGCACAGCAGCAACACAAAAACACTACAAAGAGACAATTCAGCCTGTTGAGGCTGCAGAAAATCTAGTTTGTACCCTCATTTTCTCTCCGTGTTTGCAGCTCAGTGCTACTACTACATCGGGACTGACTGACACACCAGTGAAATGTGTTAATGTGTAACCTGTCAATATAAACCAAATCTAAAAATACACAAGAAAATAAAAACTCCACTAGGACATAGTGAATACATTAGATTAATCAAAAAAATGAAAAGAATATGTGAATATCTAAATCTGCAATTTTCTAACAGGCAGGCTGTGGATACATTTTTTTATTTGTGAATTGAAAATTTAATTGTGAATTGAAAATTTCACAATTCTGTTAAATCCACCTGCACCCATCTGAACACCCATTTGTGTGTTGTCATAAATTGAGGTGGCGTTCAGTGAAATAAAAAAAAGTCTGAATCAGGGTTATTACAGTTAATAAAAACTAAGACTAAAACTAAAACTAGCAATGAAAAAATGATTTAGTTAACTGAAATAAAAATAAAAACTACAATTACAAAAAAAACAAAAACTAAATAAAAACTACAATGAACAATGCAAAACTAACTAAAACTAAACTGAATTGCAGATAAATTCAGCTTCGTTTTCATTGTTGTTTCAACAATGCAGTGCTTCACTGTTATTTTAAGGCTTATTATCACTATAATGCACGCCTACATATCGCAAAATGTGTGTACAGACACTTTTCAAACAAACAGATAATCTGCTTGCGCATGAGGTGAAAGCATTTCTTCTGCAGAGAGGAGTTCATTCTTATCCCTGGAAAATCTGCTCTCGTGATGTCAGTCCACAAGGTGCAAGCTCACCGGGCTTTTAAAGCAAATGCAGGGAGCTGCCACTCTGATTGCTTTAATGCATGTTACACCCAAAACACACCCGTAAGAGACTAAGTACAAAACCTTTTGAACCATTCACATGCACAATTTGTACCAAAGTGAACTTACTTTAATCTTCTAAACAGAGCCCCGCAAACTTTTTCACCAGTCTCAAAATAACTCTGGCTTTTTATTGGGGGAAAAAAAACATGATTGTCAGTTGACAGTGTCATCTCGGCTCACAGAAAGACCAGTGCTCTTACTTCGAAATGAGTGATATATTGGAGCGAGCACGGTGATGAGTGTTCCCGCTGCTTAATTAGGACTGACGTTGCAAAACATAATCCATCTCGGCGGCCTGTGCTGAGGCTGGAACAAGTCCTTTTTGAAAAGATGGCGCAGACTATGGAAAGCTGTGGCACTCCGCCCCCTGACAGCCCAGACTGTGAATCATGGCACACAGACATCCTTTCTCTCTACTTGTGTTGCCAAACCTTGCAACCCCCACACTGCTCAATCTCTGATGACTCACTCGGAGGTCTTGTATATGTTTATTTCACGAAACTACAAAATGGGAAATTTCACATTAGTATTGACAATTTTCCAAAGCTTGATTTACAACGGCCTGCAGTTTTTAAGTTGTGTTTTTGATGGTGGTGTGTTGGTCGAGAAAAACCAATAATTCAATCGGTCAGTGAGAGCAGCTAAATGAACCAGAACATGACTGAGACTCATCAAGAAGTTGGAACTTCAGAAGCACAAACTATAAATTGCAAACCGAAAACAAACACAAAGTAGCAGGAATACAAGCTGTGCACTTTGCATCTCACTTTGTAGCTCTTTGACATGTTTCTTCTGGGTTGCAGTTTATGTTGGCTATTTTGTGATTCCACATTTCTGTGCGTTGATGTTAACAGGCAAAGTTACCAGTCTATGAATTAATTTTACTTCATGAGGAAGAAAATGAGGACTTCAGTCATCATATCAGACATTGTGGGCTGTCCTTAAAGTTTCCTTTCGAAAAAACAATAAATGTATCCTCTCATCTCATAGGTCGGTTTGGAAACGTAGAGATTACGAGACACAACATTACTCGTGTGATGTGAAGTCATGCATGGAGATAAATCCTCTTATTCTTGCCTTAGTTGAGAATGACATTGGAGACATGACTGTTTCAAGATTCCAGTACTCAGCCAGTTACTGCTCATGTCAGTACTTGAAGCAATAATCCATTGGACTGTACTGGTAGTAGATGATAGGGTAACACTTAATATTAGGGAACACACAAAGTGAACATATCCAAGCACTTGATTGTAATTCATGCTTACTTACCATCAATAAGCAGTCATTAGGAGGTTATTAAGGGAAAACTGTTAATCTATGGAGTAGTTGCAGAATCAGGTCATTAAGAATGAGGCATTAATAATTGTTTTATAATGACTAATAAAGAGCCAACATGCCTCTAATATCCATGCTAATAAGCAACTAGTTAATGGTTGATATGTGTTCCCTAATATAAAGTGTTACCGATGATAGATGTAGATTTAAATGTCTGCATAATTGATTGATGATTGATTTGATTGTTTTACATAATTTGGCCTCATGGAAGCATCTACATGATCATTTAATGATTGAGCCTTGGGCAACTTCACATGTTAATGTTCGTCTGCTCTGATAATACACAACTCATTCAGCAGTTTTACTTCCAACTCAAAGGACATTGCACAGGATGTGAATAATCTGCATGCAGATGTGCTCACCTTCCTCTCCCACCATGTCATTTCCACAGGACTATACCATCACCATGTACTTCCAGCAGTCCTGGAGAGACAAGCGTCTGTCGTACACAGGCATTCCTCTCAACCTCACCCTGGACAACCGAGTGGCAGACCAGCTGTGGGTCCCCGACACCTACTTCATTAATGACAAGAAGTCTTTTGTCCACGGGGTGACAGTGAAGAACCGAATGATCAGACTGCACCCTGACGGAACTGTGCTCTACGGTCTCAGGTGAGAGCTGCTCCCGGTCTTCGGTTTGTAGCCCTGTCATGTATTTGCACCATTAAGCGGTCGGTGAGGGAAGTGAGCCGTTGTTCAGTTTAATTCCGAAGACAAAACTTGCAGCCCAATTTTCCACTCACAGACACAATTTGGAACGCACAGAGAAAAAAAGCATTCCGTCTGCGCGCTGTTGCCAATCACTGTGAACTCCTCAAAGACACAAATAATGAGGCTCGCCAACATGTTGCCTCCTAGACTAGATTTCTAGCAGGCTAAAAATATCCACAGTCAACGAATACAGTCAATAAGAGCAAGACAACAGTGTAAGCAATGACACTGATGTCCACATCTCATTGAAGGCTAGCAGCATTAACACATCTCTACTTCCACGTCAACAAACTAATATCACTGCCTGTACCTGCATCAAGATAAAAGGCTCCCTCTGCTGTGCCAATATTTGTATGTGGAAGAGCAGCAGCAGAAATGCCATTAGCACTAACCCAAGGCAGCTCAAACAGAGCTAACTGTAGGGAAGTGATCTATGAATGGCGAGATGAGGCTCATATTTGAAAATATCAACAGGAACATGGGACTGAAACTTCAAAGCGACAAAAGATTTGAGAGCTGAAAACAGAGAAAGACAGACTGTGCTCATGGATCTGTGCAGCTGGATGCTTGATGCGTTCCCTCTCAGAATCAGTGAAGTAGGGGTGTGCTGCCTCTCCACCAATCACCTCGTAAAGTTGGAGCAATCTTTTGTAATGTACAATCAATTTTAAAGATTTATCAGGCGTATCAGGCATTTTAAAGCTGATTAGCTTTTTACGAAGAGGAGCAACAATAGAGTTTGATTCCCCACGAGACGTGTGGGTTTATGTGACTTTTAGCCACATTTTCTCAACACCAACAAATCCTATTGATAATTATGATTTTTGGCCATGTTTATTACTTTGGTTCAGCAGCGACAGATTAGCATAGAACAGATTCCTCATATGACTCCTATCAGAGGGTGAGTGTTGCTCTGTGTGCACCTGCTCCTGAACTTTGAGGGATGCCCAGCTGGTGAAACATTTACACAGCCCCTCCTGGTGTACACACCGTGTACACACGGTCCGGCTCTCCACAGCCGAGCACAGTTTCATCATGTTAACTGAAGAAACAATGAGCTGATCGCTGTCAATAAGTCAGTCCTCAGAGTTCAAAGTCAGAGGGATGAGGATGAAGCAGAGGGACGATGACTTCACCGTTTCTGTAGCTTTGAGGTAAAACTGCACATTTTATTCACAGATTCTGACATTTGATTCTTGATTGCACAGTTTGTATCACAGTGTTTCAGTGTTTATAGCGTCATTGACCATTTCAGTTGTTTGATATGATTTCATGTGGACTTCACTTTGTTCTCAAAAAGTAATTTGCTGTCGACTTAAAGGTCCAGTGTGTAAGATTTAGGTGAAAGAGAGCTATTGGCAGAAATTTAATGTAGAATAATCCTCATGATGTTTTCACTAGTTCGTTTCATCTACATTGTATGAATTGTAGTTTTCTTTACCCCAGAAAAGGCCCTTTATATTTAAATACTTTATATTTACATGGAGGGGACCCTCTCTACGGAGGCTGCCATGTTTTTTACATTAGTCCAGACTGGACAAACTAAACACCTTTTGAGTTTTTATGACAATTGAAGCTACCACAGGTTCTTTTTCATGTTTGGAAGGAGAGGGTGAGGTGAGGGGTGTTCAGCTGCAACATGCAATTTCAACACTAGATATCACTAAATTCTACACACTGTACCTTTAACCTTTGTTTGATACATTTTAAATTGTATCATCAATTCAAAACGTTTTAAAAATGTTTTTAAAACTGGAAGCTGTGATTTCAAATTCAAAAAGTGAGTTTTAATTTAACATTAGTTTTAGCTGTTAAGTAAGAGAAAATAAAACATATATGACATTTACTCACACACCCAGGTTTATCTTTCAGTTTAGGGTTTTGATATGTTATTAAATGAAACCGCCCAGTTTATCTTCAGTATTTTCTTCCCACATTTACATAAAACTGTCATCTTAGAAAGTCCATTGTGGAAAATCAAGCTTAGCAACATTGAAAATACATTGAAATGTGATACACTTAAAGAGGATTTATTTCTTCTATGATGATGTAATTGCTACATAGCGTTAACATTAGTAACCTACCAACATCAATCTACTTGAATTGTAAAAGGTGTGGAAGAAAGGGAACATCTTTAGAGAAAAATAAAGGTCAGCCATTACCCTTCATGTTACAGTCACACAGCGTTCATTTCATATTTAGATTGGTGGCCTAACATCACTCAGTAGGGCGGGAAGCAGAGGTCTGACTGCTGTGTAGACGGCAGTAGACCAGGACAGGCTCACAGTGCTTCACTCACGCCCAAATCAGTGGCTAGTGGCTAGATTTGTCCAAAAGCAACACTAGATGGCCCTGCCTTCATGGCTGAGTGAACATAGGCCTTGTGGGCTGCCCGCATCATTTCTCTACTTTCCTTTTCATTCTTTCCATCTTGCTTATTTAATCCCCTTCCCCCTCCTCTTTTCCTTCCTCGTCCTTTTAATACTGCCCTTGAACTTCCATTCCTCGGAGGAGAGAAAACATTACAGTGATGAAAATGCATAAAATGGACAGAACACCGTCAGTCCTTTTTATGGACTGCAGCAGTCGACTATATGCTGTCATTCAATATAACCGTTGGTAGAGGACACTTTTATGATGCATCCATGTTGGCTCAGCTCAAGCCTCTGTTCACCTCCCCATAGATCCAGTCTGCTCTGATGGAGAGGATCTTTTAACGCCAGGTGAAAATATTCAATGAGAGAAAATAAAACTGCTTTGATTAAATTCAACGCGGATTTTTCACACCTAACTGGACTACAACAGTGAGTATCTGTGACTCACTGACAGACTGCACAATGTTGGACTTTTCCCCTTGGAGCTTGCTCTTACGATTTGGTGCAACCTGTTACCATTATGTCAACAGGAAGTGCGACTTGTTCCTGTTGTCTGCTCTGAAACTCTCAGCTCTGGTGTGAACCACATGCCCATCATGGGAATGTGCAGATAGAGCAGAAACTACCAGATATAAGCCGAGTTAACGCCAGCTGGCAGCCGCCCCCGGCAGGAGGGACACTGTGGTAGAGTTTCATAACTGAGCTGTGACCAATGCAAACTTTACGTCCATGCTCATGCCGTGTCCATTCTAAACCTGTCTGTTTGCTTGGTAGTGTTAATGCTCTGGTGCCATTTCCTTGTCATTAGTGAGTCCTCCTCAAACAGTTCTACAACACACGCTCACTTTTTATTGTTTGTGTGCTGGACGTTTTGTGCAGAGCTTTTTGCAAAGAGTCTAGGGTGCAGAGTGAAGTTAGAAAACTTTGCGTTCATCCTACCTCGTTTATGTGAATGAAGGTTTTATAGTCAATGTTTTTCATTAAATGAAATCTCGACTATTTCAGAGGTCTATTAAGCCATCGACGCAATCTTCGACCCAAATTCACGACTTTTCAAAATAAAAGCTCTGTAATTCAGCTTGATATAAAGCATTGCAGCAACAAAAATTTTTTTTGCTTTGGAGACAACTTGCTACACAAGGAGTAAATGTTGTGTCCATGAGCAAAATCAGCATTCACAACACCCGTGAATGTATTTTCAGTCTAATATTGTGAAGTAAGAACAATCAGATGATCAAAATGATCTGCCAGGACAGATATTATTGGCCCCAAACTCCCAGTTGCTAACTGCTGTAGTTTATCCCTGCTGTTATTTATCCGAGGATGTAGACGAAGACATGTTTGAGTCAGTCCACAGACGGCTGCAGAGTGCTGGTAGGCTGTTCATTCACATTGTATTTCTATTGAACGTATCGTGTCTCCAAAATTGTAACAATTTCTACACTGTTCTCCCTCGTGCAAAACATTCCGAGTGTAAAGATATTGATGTAGCAAGATATGCATGCCTCGTTCAGAAAGACAGACAGAATTAGTGGGTGGATGAAGAAAAAGGACTGACCAGTTGAATCTTTAGGTTCCCATGCTCATACATAGTCCAGTCATATGGGTTCAATTCCTCATGAAGTTAAAGCACACTGAACACATCAACCTGTAAAACTGACAGACATTGGATATGGATTGAGTCATTCTGCACAACAATTACTAATTATCTATATGATGGTATATTCAATATTTATTTTATTATCTGTTAATGGCGTGTTATTACTGCTTAATCACTACTTTCTCTCCTTCCTCTATCCTGAAATGATGGTTTTTCAGATATTTTCTCAATCTTCCACCTTGGCTTCATATTTTCAGAGCTTCTGAAGAGGGGAACATGTATTTCACACTGGCATGCTGCAGAATCATTATCCCCTGCCGGCTCCCACAATTATTCATCCAGTGTGCTCACTGCTGACACAATAGCTATATTTAGGTTTGCCAAAATGACCTCACCCCTGACACGTGCATACATGTCTGTGGGTAATGGCTGGACACCTTGGTTTGGCAAAGAAGGCATGCAACACATGCACATATGTCATCAGTGTCCCACACGATTCACAAGCATCAGGCATGGTGAGCTGTGACTGATGGAGGACGGCTGTTTGTCGAAACAGACAGACCAGTCAGGTTTAGACTGTGCTGCTAGGCCTGTGCTGTAGCAAAGCTATGAAGTTCCCTTTTCATAAGAGTAATCGTGGTGTGTCATATATAATTTGACATGACAACTAGTATCCGTCCACATATGGTTTAAGGACATTTCATTTGTTTTGCAATGGTCTGACGAGAGATGCATATGATACATGAGGGATAGATGTCATTGGGGCTGTGGTTCAGGAGGTAGAGTGGGTGGTCCACTAATCAGAAGGTGGATGATTCCCATTCCCAGTCTCCTGCACGTCCTGCAAGATACTGTGTGATGTGGATAAATCATTTACCAAAATCCAGTTTATTCACATTACAGGGCAAAACTATTTGTAAATATAAATAAATTGTCACCATCTCCATCAATTACTGAGGCACCTGCAGCATAGTAACCTCAAACTGAGAATCAGAATCCAGAATTGCCTATAAAATGATTAATGTCCATGACTATTAACATTTATCCATGACAAGTAATGAAATGACCAATGTAATGCACCTGATTCTAACGCACCTACCTTTGTATATGTGCAGCACTAAGGCAGAGCTTTATCTAAAGTCCTTGGAATAGGGTCAAATTTGCTTCTGAAAAATGGGACATGTCTTCAGCGCTACTTGTACCCCAGGTTGAGTGTAAGCTGTGACTGGGAGTCCATTAAGGGAGGGATAGTATTATTTGGTGTAAATAACTGTCAGGGGCAACAACATTGGGAAAATGTAATTTTAGTCTCACTGTGCTGTCAACCACCATGTCCTGATCAGAGGCAGCTTGACCTGCCGCTCTTCTTCACCCGGCTTCAGACAAAAAAAAATATCATCAAAATTCATTAGGCCTTTTAAAATATTGAATACTCACATTTTCCTTCACCCAAGAAAGAAATGACAAGTTGAATGAAATGTGCAAAATGGAGTGGTCAGTATGAACACAAAACATACACCACACTACTAGTGTTCAATTTCATGTGCATCATTTTCCATTTTAATTCCATCTATACACTTTTTATTGTGTGTGGTACATGGTGTATTCGCAGCCTTGTGCTACTGATGCTAACAGCTCAATAAAAGTATAAACCTACACGTTACTTTATTCATAAACCAGTTCAGCAGCAACACAAGCTTATAAATTATAACCCAAAATGAATTCTCCAAACTGAATTATGTTTTATGAATAAAATAAGTTTATGTTTTTCCCTCAGATAATTATTGAGACTGGGAAAACAATATGCATTTTTTAACGTTACCATGTGCAATATTACTATTCAACATGTACTTTATAACACCATGTGCAATATTACATTTTCATTTTTATGTGCTACATATGCACAATTACTTTCATTGTTTTTTGTGCAATACATTTTCTTCAATTATTATCATGTACAGTATTACTAATTGTTGTGCAATAATATTTTTATTCATCATGTGCTATAGTACTTTTTAAATTTTTTTCTACTTTTTCTCTCCCTATTTTATTCTACTTTTTAGTTTATCCTGTTATATCTTTAGGCAGAGGTCCTCTCTTACTCCTCATTATGTTTTTTAGACAGTTTTATTCCTCACTTATTGTTTTATACTATTTATATTTTACTCTTGTTGAGGGTGAAGGCCAGAGGATGTGACACCTTGTTAGGACCTTTGAGACAAACTGTGATTTGTTCTTGAAAAGCAAGATCTGATACAATAACTTCCTTCAGGATTCATTAAGTACTATCTTATCTTATCCTGCAGGACTAACTGGCACTATATCTTGGAACATATTGAAGTGCATTTTCAAAATTGTGTCGATGCCACTTATATTCCGCATAGCATGTTTTGTAAAGGAAAAAGCTACACTGCACCAGCAAACTGTGACTGAAAGTGATGAGGACTCAGTGATTCAGACGATGAAAGGGGTGAAATGCAAAGTTCCAGCAGTCCCTTCTGATCACTTATAGAGCTGACACTCTATTTTTACTGTCTGTCCACGCTGTGTGCACCTGCTTCATAATTCATCTAGTGCTTGCTAATGCGCTCAGTGTGTCCAGGACATGGATCGACAGTCCCAGAATACTCAACAAGGTAAGAAAAGGATGAATATTCATGTGCTGAAGGGCTTTTTATGTCCTGACACTGCAGCAGCTGAGGAGGAGGAGACGTGTGTGTAGCATGACACTCACGCAGCAGAGTTAAGAGCGACGATCGAGGAAAGTGACCAGTGCATTAGCGGATTTTTCTGGGGCTCCTAAGTCACACTTGTCATCCCTTTTCTCTTACCCTTAAAGGCACAGTACCTGCACTTGTTTTACAGTATCTGTTACATACATATTATTGAAGATGCAGGTAATACACATACATGTTAATACATTTTTATATCATGTGCATTCATGCCAAATAAATCTGGTACAGCACAAAGTGAGACTCTTTCTGGACATCACTCTTACTGCCGAGGGCGGTCTGATCTGCAGGAGCTGATTTGTTAAGTTTGGTGCCTTTATTAGATACAGGCAGTAATGAGAGACAGGGAACGCAGGTTGAGAGGAACTGCAGTAAATGGTTCATTAGGCCTGGGATTCAAACCGACGCATTCTTCCCCTGTGACATGTGCCCTGACTATTTGGGTAGTATGTCACCTCAGGATTTGTGATGGTTTCAAACATTGGGAGCTCTAAAATGATGTGTTGTAGCCGGATGTGCTGGACAATAAGTACTGTACGTAGTAAATGTTCTCATTACTATAGGTACAGGATATGCTCACCAGATGTGCTGGTTTGTCCTGAATTGTCCTGTTTTCACACTTGGTGCTCCACATCCCAACAAATATCTATTAAACACCCAATTGTCCTGGTTTTCATCAACGTTAGAATACTAAATATTATATTACGGTTCATTTAATATAAATTAATACCTTTTGAGCATTTGGACCGATTATCAATCTGGGAAATTGGGGATGTAGATTAAAATGTGTGCACCCCCAATACGCCAATTAGCATATTCATGATGTCATCAAATTGTATTTGCATTCAGCCTGATGTCAGACTTGTATCTGGTTGCTTCCTTCCTGCTCTCTCTACTCACATATGTATTTGTATTGCCTGCAGATGCAGTCATTGTAAGCATGCAAGTCCTCTTTATCGGGGTGATAGATATTTATAGAATAGTGAGATGACAGTTCTCAAGAGGTGCTAGATTTCCATTTTCATTCAATTATGTCACTTTAATTCCTTAATTCTAAATGACTGTGCTGAAGCAGCTGAGGCCCCTCTCGGGTTCATCCCCCTGATGTTAGGTGTGAATCAGCTTTCAAATCAGCTTTCAAATGTCTGTAGAGGTACATTTGACAAAATATCATGTTTCACAACACAGCCCTCCTGACTTCACATGTAATTAGATGCTAGTACATCAGTGTGTTATGGCCTCAGTGGGAAAAGTGTCATAATAAGTTGAACAAAAAGAAACTGGCAGAACTTTTAGAAAAGTTCTGAACTTTAGTAAAGACTATTGCAGGGAAAATTGCATTATACTATATTATAAGTTGGGTTTTTTTCAGCTGATTCAGAATGAAGCTGTTGTCATTTATAAGATTTTTCCATTAACTATCTTATCCATTTGAGGGTCATGGGGGCTGGAACCAATAAGAGCTGACACTGGGCGAGAGGCAAACACAGCACAGTGCTGAGTACAGTACCTCTCACATGTAATTGGACAGAGTTTCTGTGCAGCCAAAAGGAACACATAACCTGCTAAGGCACTATTTAATGTTGGACCTTGCATTTCAAAGTGGCACCATGATAGCACAGTTGTCATCGTCCTGTCGGGCACCCCCGTTGTTTTAATAGCGAAAATACTTCTCCAGTTGAGCACCCATGGACATGATGGTCTTATAATGAGGTGCAGCTCGTCACATTGTCACTTTCTTAAGGCAGCGGATAGCCAATGTGTGACTGATGTGAACCTAAACATAAGTGGGTGCTCAACATGCATACACTCTGCAAGAGATATATTTCCAGAGCAATTATCAAGAGATCAGATAAAAAGTCCTTGAGTTGAGTTGTACTCTCACACAATGTTCTTGCTATATACACACCTCTGTCTAATGTATATAAGACCTGCAGGGATCATTCGTCTTGTATATCCTCCGTGTTGCCTAATGTGCACTTTTAATGATTGTAACTGCATGTCAACAAGAAAATTGCTTGTTCATAACCCCTGTGATTTATTTTCCCATTACAGCATATTAAATGTAATGTGCCTAAATGGTTATAGCGGTTAGCTGAGATGAGGTTTAATTGTGTTTGCTGTTTTAAACAAACGGTTATGGCGACCGCCCCTTTCACTGGACAGCAGCTATGAGCACTCACATGAGGGTCTGCCTCTGCTCCTGCAGGGACCTGGGATGGATGTGACCCACACTAAATGACTGCAGCCTCACTCCCACCAGGAACTGTTAGTGAAATAAAAAAAAACAAAATGACTCATTAATTCTCTCTTTCCAAATGATCCAACTGAAGTGTTTCCTCCTTCAGATGTAAGACTTCAAAGGGGGGAAGTCACGGGTTCCACCCGATTGCCTGGATTTCGGTGTTAATTCGTAATTACTCAGTTGTAATTAAGATTGAACAGGAGGCTTTTCAAAGGGAGGGGAGCTGCAGTAGTGATGTCAGCAGTGCAAAGGCAATTATGGGAAAGAAATAGATAGTTCAGCTCCACTCGAGGTGTAAAAGGATTTGCCAGATTGGAGGCTGAAGAGATAGGAAGTGTGCAGTGGGATGCCACATGTGTTTGAGGGGTACACTGACTGTATTGTTCATTCTTTTATAAAGTCAAGTTTTTCCTGCAGGCACCAGGAAAGGAAATGTTTACCTCTTTTGAAACTTGAGTGCTGACTGAATTACCAGAGTGTGCATATAAATGAAGACATCTACATGTGGGAATAAGGAAACAGGCCCAGAGTGTTCCTGGTTGACATTTCTTACAAGTTGCAACCTTTCTTTTTTAGAATCACCACGACAGCTGCCTGCATGATGGACCTGCGCAGATACCCACTGGATGAGCAGAACTGCACTTTGGAGATAGAGAGCTGTAAGTGTGCACAGAGTGTGTGTTTGTGCATGAACAGTCAAATTCATAAAAAAAAACTTTCTTTTACCCAGATGGCACAGACCAAGGAATCAAAATAATGAACTGTTGCCTTTTACATCCGGTACTTTTTGTGTTCTGACTGACAGCATGGGAATAAACATAAAGTCATATCAGAATCAGCTTTATTTGCAATGTATGTGTACATATACTAGGAAATATCCCTGACTCTTTGAGATCGATGGATTAAATAGTAGTTTAGCTTTTAAATTCCTGCGGAAAATGACCTATCATAAAATATTATGTATGTTCTGAGACTAATTGAAACTGGACAAAGACCCAAGTTTTCTCCATCTGGTTGTTTGGTCCTCAGTGGAGTGACACATGTGAAGTTAGAATGTCACCTTCCAAGCATTAACATAGACGTCTCTACAAAATCTACTAACGTCATGGTGTGATTTTTTTTTTTTTTAACAACTTCATTACTTATAAATCCAGGGAACCATTGAAATGTGTTCAGTTCAAACTCAAATTAAAACTTTCAACCAACTAAAAGGGAAAAAAATTAAGATATTGTTTGCGGTCATTTTGCCAATATGTATAAAGTCCAGAAATAACACGTCAAAGATTCTTCCTTTTGTCAATGACATTCATTGTCACCACATGTGATGATACTCAAATCTTTTCAGTCACCATAACCAAAGCTAGTGAGCGTAGGTGAGGGTTGAGATAATTTCTGACACCAGTCTGTCAGTCAATACCAAAATAAGATTTTTAATAAACATTTAAATTAACAATCCACTGGAATATGTTTTGAGTATCAATACTCACTTTCCATTCTAGAAAGGTGGTTCCATCAGAATGTAAAAATTATCAAAGCACTCTTGCGGCGATAATAATTTCAATCCTCACTCTTCCAATAAGCCCCTAAATGCACCACTTCAGAGCTTCAGTGCTATAGTGCGGCATGAATAGTGCATCAGTGTAGGTAGGGGAGAAACTGTCTGGGACATACTGAACATACAAATCAGTGGGAAAGAAATGGAATATGCTCCAGGGCTGCTTTGAGAAGTTTCTGTCGTCGATTTCTCGTTTCTGACTTGCCCACAAAGGAACAACATATTTCAGACTGTTAAGTTTAAAAGATACATGACAAGGGGAAGTATTCATTTAATAATAATTTGAGCCATGCTATATCTGGGGTCTAGCAGAACATTACATTGAAGTGTCAAACCACAGTGACATAATATGCTTCACCAATGTGTCCTTTGTGTCTTGATATGATTACTAACACGTCGTGCTCAAACTAATCAGCCACATTGGGGTTGTTAAATTCCGCATCGCTGTAAATACCTTTAAATTATCCTCTTCCAGATAAATTCAGCTTCATTTTCGTTTCGTTTTCTCCCTCGATTACTGCCTGTCCTGCAGGTGATGGTTAAAGAATGAAATTAAAGGACTTGATAAACCATATTTGGTGTCACACAATGTTTCATCCTTTTTCAGCTTCTACAAGTCAAGGCTTTCTCTTAATACCTGAAATAACTAAAACTAAACAAAAACTAAACTGAAACTAGTCGATTCCTCAAATTAAAAACTAAACTAAAACGACAAAATCACTTGTTGAACTAACTAAAACGAAACTGAAATAAAAAAGCAAACTGAAAAACTAAATAAAAATAAAAACTAATGAAAATTTCAAAACTATAATAACCTTGGTTGAAAGAGAGTGTGCCAGTCATCAGGTGTATGACATCTGAATGACTGTGATAATACTGTGTATTGACTGAAACCATGGAAATTCATTTTAAGGGCGGAGAATCTTCACTTTAGCACTGCTCATCACTATAGGACTCCATTTATACATTTATACAGTTGAATGTGATGTGGACTCTGATGCTATTATACTTAAAGGTACAGTGTGTAGAATTTAGTGACATCTAGTGGGGAAATTGCATGTTGCAGCTGAACACCCCTCATCTCCCCCTCTCCTTCCAAACATGTAAGATAACCTGTGGTAGCTTTAATTGTCATAAAAACTCAAAAGGTGTTTAGTTTGTCCAGTCTGGACTAATGTAAAAAACATGACAGCCTCCATAGAGAGGGTCCCCTCAATGTAAATATAAAGTATTTAAATATAAAGGGTCTTTTCTGGGGTAAAGAAAACTACAATTCATACAATTTAGATGAAATGAATGAGTGAAAACATCATGAGGATTATTCTACACTAAATTTCTGCTAATAGATCCCTTTCGCCTAAATCTTACACACTGAACCTTTAAATCAGGCAGGTGAAGTTATGGGGGCACAGCCATAGGATTCAGCTCAAACCATGCAAAGTGAATCATCTTGGCATCACAAAGGCATCTTGGCTAATTTTGGTAGTTAATCTATACTCACAAAAATATACCATGGTCACTATTCAAAGGTTAGTATTATTGGTAAAGAGCAAATGTTGTTAAAAGTGCATTTTCAAAAATGTATGTACATACAGCAGAAAAATATAGTAAACTGTCCAAATCCTGACTGCATTGAAAGCTGCTATTGTGAGGAATGATAGAGAATTCCTTGAGCTAAACTGTAACATGTCTAATGATTGTGATTGTTTTTTCAAAGTACACCATCACATTTAGAAATCATATCTTGTGTCAGATCAGGTCTTCTCACATAAATTAAGTGGATGAAACAAGAACAGGCGGCAAAATCATAATGAATCCCTCCTAATAATGAGAAGAAGCTAATTCCCTTAAATCCTGCTGCTGCCTTTAGATAAGATGGAGGATCTGAAGAGAGAGACACTAGCTGGTCCAATTAAATTGTTCTAATTACTGAAAGGGCAGCGGGGCCTGCTTTACTATTGTGTAGGCTGTAGCCAAACCAGAGACCTCTCAGAAAAAGTAAAGGAAATGCTCTCTTTCTACTTTCTGCTCAGTAAAACTCACCCTAACGATTTAAATATTCTTTATTGTAAATATGTTATTCTGTTCCTCGTATTGACATTTGTACACGTTATCTTTATAATGGCACAAGAGTTATTCACAGTTTTAACTCATATTCAATCCAGGTCAACCTTTAAAAACTATTTCAAAGCTATATTTCACCACAGAACTTAGAGCAAAAGCTTGTAGTCAAATATTGTTTGATGCTGCCACCTTAATAATAGATCCCACCACTTGTTTGATTGGTACTTCATTTTCTGTTGCATTATTGCAATAGACAAACACATCATGAAATCTTTTCAGGAATGGATGGTAGAATTTCATGTCCATGTTGTAACGTTACTTAACTGGACCTAAATACAGGGAACATGCCGTGCACAGTTTCTTTTTTCCTGGTTGACCACAGAACATGAGGGGGTGCAAGATCCTCCACACAGTTAAGGCCAGATGAGTAATCAGAAAACCTGGAGGTGGCGATGTATGTAGTCAAGCGTACACAGAAAGATGTGTAACCTTTTTGTCTATTGCGTAGTAGAAAATTGTCTTGGGATACAGACATGAAGCCTCATGAGTTGCCGCAACCAAGACCTCCTGGCTGGTGGAAAGAAAGAGGGTCTGTGCCGATGTTTGGAGTGGTGCACATTTCTGGAACTAGTGTGCAACAGTGCTGCTCTAGCACACCTCATTAAATGTACCATTGACAAACCATTGACAAAATCTTCACGTCCACCTGTTTTTCTTCTCAGATGCGCACCAGGTTAGAAATGTTGCACAGGTTGAGTTTGTTGAATGGTGAGACTAAAGAAATCCTGAAAAGCTTGAGGACAAAAAAGTAGGAGAGTGACAGTTCTAACTGATGTTATGTAGAGGGCTATTATTTATCTTAAAGGTCCAGTGTGTAAGATTTAGGTGAAAGGGATCTATTGACAGAAATTTAATGTAGAATAATCCTCATAATGTTTTCACTAGTTTGTTTCATCTAAATTGTATGAATTATAGTTTTCTTTACCCCAGAAAAGGCCCTTTATATTTAAATACTTTATATTTACATGGAGGGGACCCTCTCTACGGAGGCCGCCATGTTTTTACATTAGTCCAGACTGGACAAACTAAACACCTTTTGAGTTTTTATGACAATTAAAGGCTACCACAGTTTCTTTTTCATGTTTGGAAGGAGAGGGTGAGGTGAGGGGTGTTCAGCTGCAACATGCAACTTCAACACTAAATATCACAAAATTCTACACACTGTACCTTTAACCCACAAAGAGGAACCATGCACCTGTATGTGATGTGAATGGACAGATTCATTCTGTGGCTAATGGATCTTTAATATAGTCCTGTATGATGTCTGGGGCAGAGCCAGGAAGAACCTCAGTTGAACAGCTGGACTATAGTGGTGGAATGTGGCTACACAGCCTTTGCTGAGCACTTTTTACAAATCTTAGTATTTTGATAGAAAACAACACAGATCAACAGATAATGGACACAGCCGTCTCTGCCTCGGCCCTGTACACAAGAAAAGACACAAGGTAACTTCCCCTCCATCAGTGCAGTCCGACCTGCACTGTTCATTGGAGAAACTCCCATATTTTTTTAGCAGGAGTCCTCCTGGGTAGAGTGATGGTCCCTGCACATGCATGAGAGATACACCCTCTAACAGCAGCTTTTAGAATGCAACATCTGTAGTCTTAGGATATGGGGTTTCAATATGTAACTACTGCTCTTGACCGTCCAAGAGAAATGTACCTAGTGAGAAAATGCTTTTGAGTTCTAAGTTTAAAATGGCAGGTGTGAAAGCACTACCTCCTCTATGTGGGATGTATGCCTGGGTCTGAATGTGCTGGCCCATGCATTTTAGTTGAAGTTGAACTTGTTGTGTTCCCCTGCCTCACTCAGATGGATACACCACTGACGACATCGAGTTCTACTGGCAGGGCGGAAGCAACGCAGGCTCTGTGACTGGGGTGGAGAACATTGAACTCCCCCAGTTCTCCATCATAGACTACCAGACCCTCTCCAAGAAGGCTGTGTTTGCCACAGGTAAGTCGTATCTGCTCACGCCCAATGTCACTGTATGTGCTCTACTGAGCCATAGTCAGTCAGCCTGGCCTGTGTTCACTGAATCTCCACATTTCACACATTATAGCCGATAGGCCATGGTGCAGAAAAGCTGCTGGCTCACTCCTCTGTTGCTTACTCAAACAACAATTTTAACAATTCGAAGGTGTTATTATCAACAGAGGTGTTTGTTTGCTGTTCTAAATCAATGCAACAGTATTAGACTGTAGGTGATAACAGCAATGACTGAGTCTCACATAAGGAGCTTGGGACTTGGTTATGTAAACACCAAGATCAACAGAAAAGGGGATGAATAGGTTCCCATTGAGCACCATGCAAATGTTAATTTGAAATGTGTGTCAGATTTGCATGAATGACTAAAATAATATCAACTGTATTTGGTAGCCTTAGCTTGTAGCCCTATCCCTGTCTTCTTGGGTTTGACAGCAATTGGTGCGATGTATCTTTCGGGATCTTAAGACGTCTGGTGGAGCATTAATTCCAAGACCCTTGCTTTTACGTGAAATTTATTCTTAAAGCACATTTAAGAGCCATTCTTGACCAAAGTGCTGTACAATTATTACTAAACAAATAGAAGTAAGAGGATGAAATACAATAAATTAAAACCTAATTATTTCAATGGAGGGCAAACGCATGGTGAACTGTTCCAAATCTTTTGAGTGGCAACGGTAAATGTACAATCACCGTCAATCTCCTTTACTCTTGAGCAAGGGACAGCCAGGAGCAGCTGGTCAGAGGATCTGAGAGTCGTAGGAGTGGAAAGGGGCACAGAAGCTCAGACTCAGGTTTTGTGGGGGCCAGTCCATTTGAAGCTCTAAAAACAAATAAAATGAGTTTATGCTGAGTCATATACTTTACTGGAATCCAGTCTAGTGATGCAAGTTAAGGTGAGATGCTGTCTTTCTTCCTGGTGCTGGTAAGGTGTCCAGCATTCTGCACTGCCTGCAAACAGGACAGAGATTACTGCCTGATGTCCAAGTAGAGGGCACCATAATAATCCAGTCGTGACGAGATTAAGATAAAACTAGATTAAACAATTTGAAGTTAATGGTAAGGGAGGGTTTACATTTTGTTTTATTCCTTAGTTGAAAGTGGCAACATTTCACAGCAGCTGTGGTATGTTTGTCATATGTCAACACAAGGTCAAATATGACACCAAGATTTTGAATCTGGTATGTATGTATTACTCTCCATAGAGAGTGAGACCAAACAAAACCACTGTTTTAATCTTGTTTAATTGTCTAATTTGTGATTAGACTTTATAAATACAAACCATTTAGTTATTAGAGACAGTCATCAGGAGAATTAACAGCATTATTGTAGTTTTCATTGTCAGCGGCCTCTACAGGGAGGTAAAGCTTAGTGTGGTCTGCAAAGGAATGGTATGAGATATTGTGCTTCTGGCAAATGGAACCTAAAAGTAGCCCTATAGAATAGACTTTGACTGGATGTAACCTAGAAATACAAATTATTAACATATGAGACTCGGGAACCATGATATTTTGAAAAGTTAGATTAAAACTAACTATATATGTAACTAATATCTATATTTTTAGTTTGATTATATCTGCTATGATGTTGGCAAGTGGTCATGGTGTAAATCATAATAATATAATATATAACTTGTCAGATAATATCTCTGAGGGAAGGGACACGCTTACTGATATGAATGTAATTTAAGTGTGATGACTGATCAAACCAAGTTGGACAAGGCCTGTTCCAGTCTGGGTCAGTCAGTATTGGTCATTAGTCATATTAGTCGGTAGATAAAATCATAGTGTGTGATATGTAAGGACTTATCTTCAGCCTTCAGATGCCATCACTGTTTGTGATTTACTCTCTGTTGGCTATAATTAACTCAGTTCAGAAAATAAAGAAATACACAACTAGCATGCATATGGAACCCTCCATATTCAATGTGTTCAGTGGATTAGGTTCATCTCAGGATCTCATCCCAGGATGTCTAATCTATACCTCCTCCTCTCATTGATGACCCGCACAGTTTTATATATTTCTAACATGGTGGGGGTATTCCATGTTCAAAGTCAGATCTTAATTTTGGTTCCCAAGCAGATTATCCACTACAGGGTCCATTGTAGTAGCATTCGACGTGTCCCATCATGATGGTAGTTTTCAAGGGTTTTGTAGGTGGCCCCACCCCCAACCACCTACCTGGAGGACCGGGTGCTGATTCTCATCTGGCCTCTACCGCCGTGACCTGCCTGGCTTGGTTAGAGCTGCCAGGGGCTAAAGCCCCTGCCAGTATAGTTCATTGTTTGAGCACACAGATTCAAGGATACAGCAAACAGAGCCCACACGTTCTGCGATTATTCCTGGATTTCACTCTATGGTAGAGAGAAAAGAAAGAAAAATGAAAATAATTCCTATAAATGCTGACCAAAAGTCAGTGGATTAATAACATGTTGCTTCATTGTCACACTTTTTTTTGTTGAGGAAACATTAACCTTTAGAAAATTATGGTTGAGCGTTGAGGAACTACTTTTGTCCAGAGGTTAAACACTGTTCTTTAGTTTCACAGCAGAGATCCAGGTCTCCACTGATGTGTTGATGACTGATAAATTAATCACATTTTGTGCAAAGACAAGGCTGCTGCTCTGTCAGTGAAACCATTTTTCAGTCTCTTTTTCCTCTTTTATCTTATCTTTTCTTTTATAACCAGACTAACAACTTGAACAGCTGGTTCTTCTTCAGCTTTTTTTCCAAGGCTGTACGATTGCTCAGACTCTTCCCCCTATATTATATTCACTCAAAGCAAACTCAACTGTTGTCTTCCACAGGCTCATATCCACGTCTGTCCCTGAGTTTTAAGCTGAAGAGGAACATTGGCTATTTTATCCTACAAACCTACATGCCCTCCACCCTGATCACCATCCTTTCCTGGGTCTCCTTCTGGATCAACTATGATGCCTCGGCTGCCAGAGTGGCCTTAGGTCAGTGACCTTTTTTATTTCTTCACAGATCAGCTGCAAGGTTTGCTGCTATAACTCTTAGTTGTGTGAGTGGAGTGGCTGTACATCAAACATCTCCAGTTCACAGGTTTGATTGGTGCCTTTCCCCAACTGTAAGTTTGGAGCTTTCCAAAGATGCTCAGTTGCATTGAGAGCAGGACTCAGAGGAAGCCACTTCAGAGTACTCCAGTGTTTTTTTCTCATCAATTCTTGGCTGCTTTTAGATTTGGGTTTTGGGTCATTATTCTGTTGGAGGAGCCAGGACTCATGAATGAATCAGAGCTCTTCGACAGTATGGTTTGCTCCAGAATGCTTTTATAACCTTCTGATTTCATTGATCCGTGCACAGTTTCAAGGCTCCCTGTGCCAGACACAGCAAAGAGACAACATAAAACTGAGCCTCCTCCATGTCTCACAGTGGGGGTGGTGCTATTTTCTCTTCTGTGAACATAGAACTGCTGTGACTTTGCCAAAAAAGCTCTATTTTTTAAATTCTGTTTTATCTGGTCACAGGGACATGAAACTGTTTTTTAGCCTTTATCTTGATTAGGTTTGGCTGTTATTTCATTCCCTGTCTCCTCTTTTTTAAGTCCATGTTCAGAGTGGTGCACACAATAATACCAATCAGAATGAATATGGGCTCAGATTATGCTAAAAAAGATTTGAAGGTTGTAAAGCGACATTAATAATGTGTATGTAGTTGTGAATCATCCTTTGTAAACCTGTAACATAAACGTACACGAGAGATTTAAATCTTACACGTAAAGAAAACATTTGTAGTGCTGAAATATTTGCATCTGAGTGAATATGCAGGAAATATTTCTATTTATCAAAAAAGGTGAATGTGAATATGAATGCAATCTGTGAACAAATTATTAGTGAAGATACACAAAAACATATTGAAAAAAAAGAAATGAATGAATAGTTGAATGAATATGATATATGTAGTGAAATGCTGATGCTACTATGCTGCTTTTATTTCAGTAAAATTGTAGTATTTTAGTACTAAAAACTTTAACTACATGCTTCCTCTGATGTTCCGCAAAATTACTATTTATGTGGAATATCATAAACACCACCTGTGCCACCAGAAGGTTGAAATGTTAACCCTCCAGAGAAATATTAACATCTACACAAATACAAAATTACACTAATGTGACTTTGGTGGATTTGGTTGAAATAGTATCAAATATGGCCTGTCAACTCTTAGACTACTCAACTCTAACCACAAAGTCAATCTTGAATTCACATTGCAATTGGGGCAAGGGAGAGCCTTCTGTGTCAGCTGGCCTGAGTTACTGTGGTGACAAAGGCCCATCAAGTTAATGGCCAAACCATTCCAGTTTTTATAACAGCAATAAGTCTCCCATTACTGAAGCTGTGTCAGTGTGTCAGCCAGAGGTGAGTCGGAGCTCAGCACAGCTACATAATTACTCCCACTTTGGTAGATTTTGAAGGAATCTATAATGTGAAGCAGTCGTCATCCGTGATATTACAGTATATAAAACATGTTTAAGTGAAGGCAAAGGGTAAGAAAAGCTTGACTAAGCCCAACTTTCATGTCACAAATAAATTGATTATAACACATAATATACACATGGACAATCAATTGCAAACAACACCGACATGTGGCTCAACTTTGTGTTGGAGACCTGGTCACCCACACAAGCCTTCACGCTTAGACACAACCCAACATGTGCTGTGCATAGTGTATAGCACGATTTTGGACATGTAATGTACTCATACACTGCAGTCACAGCTATTTGTAGCTCTACACAGCTTATTTAGTGTCATTCATAATCACCATCTGCATCCCATGATACGTACATTAATATGGAATCATTTAAATGCAGAGTTAGCTCCAAGTGGCCAGGCCATTGCAAATGGGCTGAACTATGAGCTTGAAGTGGATAAAAAATGTCAACAGCAGTCTTAACTTAAAATCTTTTTCACTAGATTTTGCCACTTTGGAGACTTTTTAAAGATTTCTTGTTCGGGATAGAGTAGCAGTCAAACAAATACATGGATGTGCAGTATTTTAGCTGTTTGCAGTACTGCGTAGGACAGAGTCTTCAGATGTTGTACCTTGAATCTGATGGAGTCGCTCTCCAGGTTTGGGGGTTACAGCTCCTAATACTCCTACTTTCACAGTGATCACATTGCATTTTACCTTCCACATTTGTTCTAGCTGTTCTTTTAGCCCTTGGTACTTCTCAATCTTCTCATGCTCCTTTTTCCTGATGTTACTATCCACTGGGATTGCCACATCTATCACTACTGCCATCTTCTGTTCTTTGTCCTCCATCACTATGTCTGGTTTGTTTAGCCTGCAGCTGTTTGTTAGTCTGTTAGTTTGTCAGTTAGGAATCTGATGAAAGTATTTTAGCAACCTAGGGATCACATAATCAAATGCCCATACTGTATACATGGTAGACATGACTATGGGCAATAAATTATTCTTTCCCATGCTCTGTTCATATCGGAGGAGTATAACATGTCAATGCAGCCTTTGATCATATTGTCTTTGATGGGAATATCCATCCCCCTCAAATTTCAAGTAACCTTGAGTGTGCAACAGGTCCACATACTGACAGGACATATCTCAGTGCATTGATAAAACATAAGGTCAGTAAGTTCTAAGGTAAGCACTGATGCTCTGGTAATGAGGGTATTAGAAATGGCTGACCATCTTTGACTTTCAGAAGCACGTGGCTGTCAGACATTCCACGATGCCATACCTTGCACTTATCAGAGGTGTCACTAGAGATGGACTGGAGAAGTTCTTCACTACACGAATAACAGACACTCTCTTGAGCCTTATAAGGGAAGTGCTCAAATGCCAAGCTTACTCAGTCAGTCCATGCCTCTGAATGCCACAAATGTTGTGATCCACTATAACCTTGAAACGATATCACTTCTGTTTTTAATGGAATGTAGGTTAGTTTTACCCAAGAAAATACTCCTTGATAATGGCCTCAGAAAAATCTTATTCTTCCCATTTTTTGACAGTGATATTAAATGTTATAAATGCCAATTTTTAACATTCTGAGCTGACTCCAGAACTGCTTGTCTTGAGAATGACCTTTTGCAGAAAGTAAAAAATGCTTCCTCATGTCTGGCCTCTTTCTGAATGGGCTTGGTTGTGTCATTGTTTGGTGTTTTTGAAATAAGCTTTTCTTTAAACAATCTGAGCTTGAGTTAAGGGAGAGCTCAATGAAATCGGGCTGAAACATAATATTGGGCTGGATCAAATTACCTCTCTTTCATTGGACATTGTTGGTGCTTGACTTGACTAAACTTAGGAACAGACATTGTACATTTAGGGCCTGATCTACTAAAGGTTTGTGCGTGCAAAAACGTGTGCAAACTTGATTTCCCCCCGCACAAAAACATGCAAGCTGATCTACTAGCGGTGCGCACTGAGGATTGCATGCAGAATAACACATGCTGTTCATTTAGTACGTTTGCCTTAATGAATATGCAATATCGGGCATTTCTAACTGAGTAGATGCAAATACTTTAATTTAGCAGACGCGTTATGATTTACAAAGCCTGAAAAAAATTGTTTGAAAAGTAGGTGCTAACGTTACGCACAGATGGCTGCAGTTATTGTGGTGAAGAGACGGCATGGAATAAGACGGAGAGAACAGTTTTTTTTTCTTGTGTTAGCATGTTTAGATGACAGACGCAAAAATAATCCCTTTCTTGCCAGGGCACTGATGGTCATCCTCACACCAGAAACAGCACTGACCAGCTGCCTGATGTGCGCTCCGTGGGGGTTACAATGGCTATAAGTAATGAGTAATTAGTTTTAGTATGTATAGGCCAGTTCTTGTCTTATTCATGAGCATCATTCTTGGAAATATACAAAAAAAGTCTCACGCTGTTTTACAAAGGACATCTCTGGACATTCATGCCAAATCTCCAAAGGCAAGCAGCCTTGAACTCGAATTACGTTTCTTCCAAGATACTTGCTTATGTCCGGGGTTTGATGAGTTGCAGGTGAGTTTTCTTTTGGAAATAATGAACAAGATGGGAAGATTCTTAATGTATGCTTTAACTGGGTTTCTGGGGACAGGAAGGTGTTGAACATGGATAAATAGTCCATCAGGCAAACAAGCACAAGAAGCGCGACTAGGCAAAGGGAGGCAAGAAGTCTAAAAAGGCAGGAATGAGTCATGCAGAAGAACATACATATAGGCAGAAAAGGCAGAAATGATTATGGCCTGTCGGACAATCTGGTGAGGAATTAAAGTAAGTGCGACTGATAGATTGAACGGGAAACAGTTGAGAAGGTAAGTGACAATGGTTGGACAAATTCATATCTGCTGGGGAAGTAAGTGTGGCAGGGTCTGGAATGAGGAGAGAGTTGTGGCTGAGGGGTAGAGTGGTAAGACTCCCAGTCTTCCCCATCTGCATGCCCAAGGTCCATCGTATTCCTGTCACGTAGGCATTTCAGTCAAACCAACCAAAAACTGTAACATAAAACCAAAAATGTTCATACTGATGGTGGAATTAGAATAAAAATTCCCAACTTCATTATGAAGTATTGCCTGCGGATGTTCAATGTTTGTACCAAAGTCCAAAGAGTAGTACTTGAGGCCTTTTCCTCACAACCAAAAAGTCTTGATGCTCTACAAGAGAAGTTAAAGGATAACCAATGTTGGCATGCATCCCTTGAATAGATTTCAATTAACCCCATTTGTTTAAAATATCCATAGTGCCATGCAAAGAGAGAATGAAAATGTAAGACTGTTATTGTCATCTTTGAGAGCACAAAGTTGCAGGCCAGTTGAGCTAACAGTGTTGCCAGTTACTGTTGCTAAAAGACCCCAGTCTAACTGTTTCTACCCACCACATCTGCTTGTCTGCAGGCATAACCACGGTGCTGACCATGACCACTATCAATACCCACCTAAGGGAGACGCTGCCCAAGATCCCTTATGTCAAGGCCATTGACATTTATCTCATGGGTTGCTTTGTCTTTGTCTTTCTGGCATTGCTGGAGTATGCCTTTGTCAACTACATCTTCTTTGGCCGTGGTCCTCACTTACAGAAGAAAGTAGCAGAAAAGGCTGCCAAAACCAACAATGAGAATAGGAGCAGAATGGAGAGCAACAAAGTGCAGGTGGGCAGAATATATTGTGTAATTATTATGTTTTGTTGTTGACGTAGAGGCCTGACTCACCAAGCTGAGCTGGTCCTCGGGTGCTGTTGGCACATGATTACAATACTGATTGCTGTGTAAGGCTAATAATGCCTTTTACTCAAGTTTCATTTCCTCAACAAAGATGAAAGGAAAGCCACATACGGTAAATTCTATTCATATCTTTTGGATTAATGCAGTTCTATACTCTGTTAAATGAGAAACAGGTCTATTGACTATTCTTTAAACCAACTAATTGATAGACCATAGATAAATGCAAAAGTGCTTTTACCAGATATGCGCAGTCAAAAAGTGACACAAGTGATTGTGTTGAGAAATATATAAAGACTGCAAAATAATAAAGAATTTTTATATTCACATTTTACAATGCAAGGTGTAAGATGTGTTTATCCCAAACTGTATCCACTGCACACTTTTATAAGCGGGGCAATTGCATTATGAGCTTTTATGCTGGTGCTGCAATGTAAACCAGTGAAAACAATATTGACTCTGCTGTCGCTGCTGTACAAAAATAAATAAATCTTACATACAGATCCCTTATCTCTAACCTGAAAGGGGCAGTCCAAGACATGTTATAAAACACCAAAATAAAATGATGCACGTAATTAGGGGGACAGCCTTTGGTTTTTGTGACTATTTGGATTTTGAATAAATTTAATAAACTATGGCAACTTCCCTCAGGTGGATGCTCATGGCAACATCCTACTGACCAACCTAACCAGTGAGATGGGTGGAGCAGATATGATGGGAGCTCTCAACGACCCTCGGGCTACCATGTTCTCTTACGACAGTGCCAGCATACAGTACCGCAAGCCCATGACCAGCCGAGACCTGTACGGACGACCGGCCATTGATCGGCCAATGGGCCATAAGAAGGGCCGCTTGAGGAGAAGGGCCTCGCAGCTCAAAGTCAAGATCCCTGACCTCACGGATGTCAACGCCATAGACAAGTGGTCCCGTGTCGTCTTCCCCATTGCATTCACCTTCTTCAACCTAGTCTACTGGCTTTACTATGTCCACTAGGGTGGCAGTAGTGAGCCTGTGTGGCAGCACCACTGCTAGTGAAAAGCTACCTAGGTCTTGTACAGCAATGAAAATAATCCATTTATATAAATACTGTTTTGGAAAGAGTAGTACTGGGTGACTTTACAATGTAAATACAATTTAAAACAGAGGTATAATATAAAACAGAGATATAATTTATAAAAAAAAACCTATCACTTTTACTGTACTCATCCAAACAAAATAGATATAGATAGAAATATTAGACACACTAGAGGTATTGTATTTCTAAGTCCAAACTTGCCAAAAAGACATTGGTGACCCCAACATTATGGGTAATGGTCTTTCATTTGTTCTCTTTTTCTTACCTTCTTCTTTTATCTCACATTTTGCATGTGAATGCAACACAACATTTAATTTGCTTAAAGGTGAAAAAAAAAAACAAGATAAAGAAGCCCAGTGCAAAAACAGTGGGTAACTGAAGAGGTTTTCACTTGGTTTTGTGACTGAACCTCAGCCAGCTGTTAAATAGAAGATGTTTGGGTGAATGCCATCATAATAAGGTAATCTTCGTTGGGTTCAAGCTCAGTGCCCTGACTGGGGTAATGTTTATGGAGTTGGGTTGTACCATTGTGTAGAAATCCTTCTTTGACAGCCATTTGTGACCTAATAAACATGTTACCTTTGCTTTTCAAGATTTACATGATTTTGTTAGGATTGTGCCAAGTGCATGTGCATTTATCTGCTTTTGCAGTGCAAAACAACAAATTCAGTTCCCTTCATATTGTATCTATTAAAAAAGCTTTGCATGGCTCTACTGGGCCCTTTATTATAATCATTATACTGTATGCTTTTGAACAATCATTGCATTTAAGATAAGCACAGGGCAGATATTAATTGGAATTCACACTAATCTCTCAAACGAAAAAATTGTAGTCAGATTTGTACCAACAATATTCTCACAGTGTCTGTGAGCATGTGCAATGCAATTTTCTTTAAAGGAAATCAGGTAAAGACTGACCAATGATGTCACCATGCTTTCAAAACCACATTCAAAATGATAAGCCCTGATAAAACACGCTGCTCGTGATGAAATACCTAGTATCAGTGTGTTGAAAATAATGGATGAATCCACACTTACAGAATAGGTTGATTGAAATTGAAGGAAGTATTGTGTCATTTGCAGTCTCTGGTATAATAAGGGATATAGTAAGGGTGTGGAGGTTGAGGACATGGATGAACCTATAGAGTCTGACTTTCATACAGGAGACTGGAGTTTGTATTCTGTCAAAGACTAACAAATAATATTGTATACATTTGTATCAAGCAAAACCACGATCTTGGTTTGCTTGACTCTATCCAAAGTCTCACCTTAACTTTAGCCGTACCATACTTACCATGCACAGACTTGTGGTCATGTTGAGGGATGGACCTTTTTTCCAAAAGATACACGTACTTGCTCAGTTGGTGTTTTGGTGATAATGGTGGAGATTGTTGACTAAAATGTTGCTCCAAATTCCCCTACAGATTTTCAGTGGGATTGGGATCTTGTGACTCTGGATGCCATCCTTATCATTGACAGAATTTTCATCAATGCCTTTGGTGATCAGAAAGTAAAAATAACTCCCTTTTTTTAGTATTATTCTTTAACCTATATCTGTATATCTCTGCCTGATGGCTAAAAGTTTTATTATATACAGTAACCTACAAGCAGGCTTACAGTATATTTTCTGGTTGGGGTTTGAGAGTATGTACTCAGTGACCAGAAAATTTGAAATCAATGACTGTCAATACCATGTTGGCCATGATACCAGCTGCTAGAAGTCATAATGTGTTTTTCCAAAGCCCTGTAACTTGCTGGTGTTATAACTGACCATGCTGACACCAGCTCTCTACATTCTTAGGGTTGATGGATGGACCTGCTTTTATTGTTGCATTTGTTTTCATTGCAAAGCGTTAGCAGGGTTTATTACAGAACTTGGTGTGACCTTGCTATTTCACCTGTGTGTTCCTCAAACAATTCCTTGATATTGTTTGACATGACAGGGAACATTATTACCTCTGCCAAGGAAGGTGTGTGTTTCATTAGCGTCTGTTCGATTGTCAACAAGATTACAAAAAAGTACTGAACCAATTTGTAAAAAAAAAAAGACTTATTTAAACTTGGTTTGTGAAGGGGGAGTACGCCGTGGTGCTGCTATCAACATGGGTATTTGACATGACATGACTTGTCAAATCATTAGCACCTCACACCATGGCTTGTACAGTTTTCATGTTTGATTCATGACCTCATGGTATTTAGGTCAGAGACTCACTGTATCATCATGATGGTGCAGATGGATCAATAATAATAATATTGTCACCACTGCAAAGTTCCATTGACTGACAATATGATTTTTTATATTGTGCTGATTAGAAAAGCAGTTCTACAATATGAATGCATGGTAAGTATGGACTGGAATAAAGTGTTAATGCCTGTATTGTACAGGTTTAAATGAGAGAAAGCTAAAAAAAAAACACACATCATAAATCTGATCCAAACCATATTAGGATATTTTTGATAAATAGATATTGTTAATACAAGATGTTTGAACACACATATCTGATTTGACCACATTCAAGTGTAATAACCTACAATCTGAGCAATGCCTTCGGTTCAGCAGTGTTAGTCTCAGCCTCAGTACACAGGACACCATACTTCCTACATTAGCACTGAACGTTGAAATTGTGTTTAAAATCTCGAGGTGAGAAATCCGATTTGAAAACATACATAAGAGGTTAACCACACACAGGTGAGGTTCCTTGTGTGGTTGCGTGCTGTTACACCCTTGATAAACTCCAACACATTGTCTCTTTGTGTAATTTTTTTTTTGTCCTGCATTGAGTCACCTGATACCTCCCACATTTGAGACCTGAGAGGGTTTGCTTTAGCAAACACTCCAACCTGGTTTCTTTGTGTTCCAGATTTGTCGTTGTGTAACCCATTGCTTTTATACTAGTCATTCCCTGTCACCTGCTGACTGCCCAAATGAAAGTGGAATTGGAGATGCTGGCTTTCGTAGAGACGTGCAAGGAGGGATCACTCCTTCGCTTGTGGCAGGGTTTCTATTTTGCTTGACTCTGAGTTTGTGTTAATGCAGTGGGATGTGAAAGGTCACAGTGGATCAACTGCTGAGTTCGCTTTAAAGGGGAATTCTGTTTTTGTGGAGTTTTTTTTTCAACCGAGGCCCTTTGTTTATAAATGTGGGTGTGTATATGAATGCACAAGTTAATCCAAAGACTTTTGAATCAGTCCAGTAGAACTTCATAGGCAGCGGCAGTGGCCACAATGTAATCTCATAGGGCAACTGGAACAGATCACAAAATGTCCACTTAAAGTTTTTTATCACCAATAGGCTCAAAATGTCATTGTGGGTCTTTGATTAGAGTATGGCAACATTACACATGGTGAATCTGTTTCTGATGCGGATGATAAAGCATTTGACTTCGATGGCCCTCCCTTGTAGTACATGGATTCAAAGGTTCCTACAAATTGAAGCATAAACGAGGAGAGAGACACAACAAGCAGACGAGGGACAATGTGCTGCTGGTTGAGCGAGACATGTAATGTTGTAACTCTCTTAGCAAAAATCCAGAATAACAATTTGAGCCTTTTATTCGTTTAAAAAGCCCTTTTCGTGGACATGTTATGATTTGTAATCATTGTCCCAGAAGATTCCATTATAGCTGCTGCCATTGTGGAGACAGTCTACTGGATTCCAAAAGTTTTTTTCTTGTGAACATATGGGCCCAGGTTGAAAATACAGTGGAAACCACTTTTACATTTCTTCTTCACAGAGTGATCAACCGTTTATATGGATCAAAAAGCTTGGGACAGAATTGTCCTTATACAATTGCTAATGAACAAAATGTTCAAAGTAATTAGGTTAAAGTGAAGTAGTCCTCTTTGTTCATTTAGGGTCTTTTCATACATGTTAGGACCAGAAAAAAGTTATGTTTTGCAGTTTTACCAGCTCTGTCAGTAGTCCACTGCTCCTCTCTGTGTCTCTTTCATTCGTGCTGCGCACTGCAAACCATCTCGTGCCAGATCAAACGCACCCTGCCATCTCCTCCGGCTCGTCATTGTCTAAGTTTAGAAATTCTGTTGTTTTTACCCAGTCTGACTTTATACACATGACCGATGACAGTGCGAGAGGGAGGAAGGGAGTGAGCAGTGGAGGCAGTGTGTAGCATTTGCAAGTGTGCAATGTTAACTTTCCTTCAAGTTCTGGGACTATCATACAGAATCTATGCAAAGCGTTTATTCTAATTAACTGCTTATAGTGATCACTTTGGTCCGGGACAAATGTGATGACTTTCCACTGTAGTGGAATTCCCCTTTAAGGATATCTCTAGTTTATCAGAATCTGGATATTATGTTCATACAGGAGCTTTGACCACTGTTCCTATCAGTTATTACATTTGTGCTAAATTTATTCTCATGGGATTTAAGTCAGAGGTCTGTAAACACAGCAACATACAGTAAGGAGTCGGACAATCACACAGGCTATAAATAAAAGTGCTGTCATTGATATGATCTAAAGTCACACATGGGTTCACATAAGAAGTGTGAACCCGATATATTGATCATAAGAAATCAAGTGGGTATTTTCCAAACTTTGTCTTTTCTGAAAGATATGATAAGCAAAGTCACCATATTAAGATCTTATTTGTAATAAACCAGGATTGTCTTTTACCATATAGGCTATTTTTGCTTTTCTTTGGGGTAATACCTTTCTGCCGCTTCATAGATTTGCTTGTTGAGGACAAAGGTTTGCAGTATGGCAACTTGATGGTTATGACCAATGCTTGTCTTATCAGGGCTTTAAACAAAAAAAGCAGCAAAACCAGATAGGCTTCAACAGGACACAATATAGCATTGTCCTCTTTCTCATGGCTGAATATTGTGCCTTTACCAAGAATCTCAATATTTTCACAGGGTTTAACTTAACTCCTAAACCATCTTGTACTTTTTTCTAGATTAAGAAGAATAAGGAGCACCAGAAACAGAAATTGGAAACCTTCCGAGCTTTTCTGAGGCTCTGACATACAGTCCCATTATTTAAGCGTAGATTGTAGTGAGACATTCCAGCATTATGATGACAATCTTTTGAATTCAGTGTCCTCCGAGTCCCCGGCAAGGCTGTTCTCCATGCTGCCAGCGTTGCCATTTGTGGACATGAGCAGAGCACAGGACAGAGAGGAGGTGGAAATAAAAAGAAAAGAAGTCGCTCGCCTCCCCCCTGCAACAAAAGGACCCAGAGCTGAAAGACATGTTTTCTGTGGACCGAGGAGCTAATGGAAGTCTTGAACAACTGGTTTGCCTGCAGGCTGTGGATGAAGAGGACATGTGCTGGACTCTTATTGTGTAAAATTACTGTACATTTTTTCTCTTGTGCTCTATATGTTCTCACGTGGAATGGGATGTGGGTGTGTTTGACGTATGCGTGTCTTGCTGGTTGTGTAAAGACAAACAACTTTGCAGGAATGCTTGTGTGTGTGTGTGTGTGTGTGTGTGTACTGTATGTGTACGTGAGAATGAGAGAAAGAGTGTGAGGGAGAGAGAAAGAGTGTGAGGGAGAGAGTGAGGGAGAGAGGGGGCATATGGATACATGTGAGAGGGAGAAAATAAAATATAAATTCTTTGTGTCAGTTTATAGACTTCAAAGAATAGTTTAAATAAAACCACTGACATCTCTACCAACTACATATAAAGTGTCCTTTCGTTGACATATACGTAAGCACCACCCTTCTCTGTGTCTGTTTGTTTGTCAGCAGGGATGGAGGGATGAGGCACAGGCCAGGGAGGAAACTAACATACTTTTGGTCTTCAGTTGAAGACGTGGATCCAGACATTTTAATCATTCTTCTTGACAATGTGAAATTGGACGACACCTTTAGCTCCGGACCCTGAAAATAACCAAGCCTTGGGACCTGTGACACTCATAGACTGTATATATCGCAGTATCAAGGTCCCACCAGTTCTCGACCAATCCCAAGTCAAGTTGCTCAGCTGTCAATCATATTTTACAGTAGTTTTATAGTATAAAATAAGTAATTAAAACCAAACTTAACAGAAATAACATTTGAACATAAATCAGTGTGATGCCTAAAATAACCTAAACCATCATTTAAAAAAGTTAAAATGTATTTTAAAGGTACAGTGTGTAAGATTTAGGTGAAAATAAACTATTAGCAGAAATTTAATATAGAATAATCCTCATGATGTTTTCACTCGTTCATTTCATCTAAATTGTATGAATTTTAGTTTTGTTTACCACAGAAAAGGTCCTTTATATTTAAATACTTTATATTTACATCAAGGGGACCCTCTCTATGGAGGCTGCCATGTTTTTAACATTAGTCCAGACTGAACAAACTAAACACCTTTAGAGTTTTTATGACAACTGAAGCTACCACAGGTTCTTTTTCATGTTTGGAAGGAGAGGGTGAGGTGAGGGGTGTTCAGCTGCAACATGCAACTTCAACACTAGATATCACTAAATTCTACACGCTGAACCTTTAAGTTTATAGTTCGGTCCGTGTGAATGGTCTATAATTAGAAAGAAAGCACTTTTCTAGTCTTGATGACCACTCAGAGCACTTTACAGTGCAGTGCAACACTCACCCACTCACACATTAATACAGTGCATCTATGTGCAGCACTTTCTCTGGGGTTATGTTGCCCAAGGACACTTCGGCAAGCAGAATGCTATCCTGGAGGAAGTGGTGTTTGTGACCTAACCTGCATCCAGCCACCAGGGGGCAATTGAGGCTCTTTAGTTGTGGGGAGCCATCATGTCACCTATTTTTATATGCAGTCAATAGTGGAAGCACAGTAAAGGCTCGTGATTTAAACACGTTTCCATGCTATGTGCACATGTCGCAATGTTTCCTGTGGGATCATCACTGAGATAAAACAAAATGCAGAAAGTTCACACAAGTTCAACTCAGCGGAAAAGCTTTGGTTCAGATCAGCACTGACTCAGCCTCTTTCTCCGGCAGCTGTCTTTATAGAGACTGAAGATCTGGAGTGGAACTGCTGTGGCTGGAGGAGAATGCCATTAGTCCAGTTAGCATGTCTGCAGCCGTCAGCCACAACGCTCATTCTCATGATTAACGTGAAGCTGTGGGAGTGAAGACCAAAGCCATTTACACATTTAGCACGGCAGCGTCTGTCAGCAGTTGTGCCCATTCTTATTATTAATCAGGCTGCCAGCAGTCGGATCAACTGGAAGACCACAGCCTCGACACAAATGTCACCTTGACTCACCCAGAGCACAACATCTCTGCTATCTCTTGTATAGGTTCATATTTTTAAATCGATTTTGAAACAGTACTGACCTGCTCATATGTTGACTGCGTGTTTTATTTCTTAGAATACTCATTAATTAATTAGAACTGGCTACGATAGATCCCCTTCAAACATGCTTCCAGGACAAAGTCTTCAGATTGTTTAAGAAAAACGTTTTTCCAAAGTTTACCTGAAGTTAGTGTGAGGCTAAATACGGCTTAATGAAAGGAAGTGGACTTTGTGGAGCATGTCCCTTTTAGGAGTGATTTGATTTTTGTGCGACAGTGTTTACTTTCTTAGCGGTGGTGTAAAGCACGGGTCAGGTCTTTCAAATGAAGAAAGACAAAGGACTCGTCTGTCCCACTAAACTGAGTCAGAGGTGACGAAGTGCTATTCATGGACAATGTAAATCAACGTAAGTATGCGTAACAGAATAATATGCAAAAAAACCAAGTGGTCTGAAAACTTTCTGAAACTGTGAAAAAATAAACATCAAGTTAACGTTTCAGGTATCTTATGTATTGATTTAATGTATCAATTTCTCAGCAGAACACAGAGTTATTCATGACAAATCTTTAATTTCTCCCCATGGATTCTATATTTCACGTAACTGTCAAAATAATTACTTGAATATTCTTAATTTGACTCCCATTGAATAAACCACTGAAAACCCTAATGTTTCTATTGACCTTTTCTGTAGGACAGGGTGTGGAAGCTCTCTGGGTTGTTAAGGGCCCAGGAGACATAATTAATAATCATTTTCAAAAAGTAACTCAGGAAAGGCAGCACTTAAGTTTTTCTAAGAAATGAAATGACATATATATGTGTCTTTATGTGTGTGTGTGTGTGTGTGTGTGCGTATAATAGTACCACTCATAAAGACATTAAACGAAGGCCGTATCTCCTCTCCTTACTGTCTGTATGTAAACTCATATCGAACTGAACTTGAATGGAGAGTAGATGAATTTAATTCAGTGAAATAAAAAAGGCAACTGAACATTTACTTCAGCATTTTCATGACAAAACACAGCACACAGCAAAAAACATGTGTTCACCTGCAAACACGTGTACACGACAAAGGAAGTGACACGGCCACTGTGCCTGCAACACACACAATCCTGGGACAGGGCAACACGACATCCATGCACTTTTCGTCCTGTAATCGTGGATCAGTGCTCCGTCAATCGGTTGATCATTTCAACTGCAGCACCACCTGCAAGACACAAATACAGGTCAATGTTTTCATCTTGGCAATAAATAATAGAACCACTGTAATGCGATTGTGTCGCTCTTGATTAAATCATACGGTAACTCCATATCATTTATGCCATTTTAGTTTGGTCTTAACTTCTGCAGCCAAGTGGGAAAAAATGGAAAACATGCAGCTTTAAAGGGACATGTTGGTGTTTATGTATCCTTATTGTTAATGGATCCTATTAAAGAACAAATTCAACACTACTTCAGTCGATATCTTAATGTCTTTTCAATCTTCACTTAGAAACGCTGCTGTTTTTACTTGAAATGAAGTCGTTTTATCACTGAGCAAAAGCTTAACGTGTGAATTTCGAGTCGCTGACAGGAAGTGCTGTGCCTGACACGACTGCACCAGCTCGCCAGATGGTTCCTCACCCGTCATCCACGGCGTGTTCATAAATAGAGGCTGAGAGAGAAGGGAGATGGTCTCAGCCTGACAGACTCTGAGGGGTGAGTGTGATAACACCACTCGTCCTATCTGTGGCTCTCAGACTCCAAGTTCCACTGACTCCTACTTACGTCATAAATCTTTAATATAGCCCATAGAATATTGTATTTTATTCATATGCTTTTTAATAAACAAGTAAATAAAGTAATTTCCCCAGAGAACCAAACACTGTGTGCCGCACAGCTTCTGTCTGCTTGTTATAGAACAATGAAAATAAATAAATGACACAGTCATTCTGATATTCTATTCCCCATGTCCACACAAACGTGTGTGTGTGTGTGTTAGTTTGTATTCACTGTTTCTTAATGGGGGAAAAATGAATGTTTTTTACCACATAACACACTTTGCTTTTTTATGTTTACGATACTGTTCCGTACATCCTGGCATTTATGTGGCCAGCAGTTAACTAGATCACTTCCTGTATGGCTTGATTAACAGTAGCCTCAGAAAATCTTCACTTTGTGCACGCTGAATTATCACATCCACCATGGAGGTTATGTTTTCACCCCTGTCCATTTGTGTGTTTGTTAACAAGATTCCACAAAAACATCTGAGCAGATTAGTGGAAGAATGTAGAATGTTTTTTTTTTTTTCGCATTCTTTAAAATGTTCACTCATTTCCAAAGGAATAATTCATGAATCATTATTGAAAAAAAAATCAGAAATTTTAAAATCTGTAGTTTGCGCTTTGATTGACTAGACGACTGTTGGGGCTTATCGAAGGTATATGCTCTCCACTGAGTGTCTTTCTGCTGTTCTCAATGTAATTTTAAACTATTTAATCTTGAATCTATGGACAACATCCCAAATGGCAAAGTGAAAATGTGAAATTTTAAGCTGAAACCTCTCATTTACATAAGTAAGCAGACCCTTCATTCAGTATTTTGTAGAAGCCTCTTTGGCAGAACATACAAGTTTTCTTGGGTGCGAACCAACAAGTTTCACACGCCGGGATTTTGAAGGGGAACAATATTTATTAAATTTCCTACTACCTAGAAAAAGCTCTGGCTTTATACTGTAACTGTCCTGACACCCAGGTTTTGTTCTTCATCAGAGTTAAACTTTTAACAGCTGGCAGTGTTTCCTCTGATACCTTATAAATGTCTAATATCTGAATCATTCATATTTGAAAAGTGCCAGTGTAACCCTTGGTCTAACTTAGAGCCTCTCAGCTGTGGGATCATCTGTTAAAAAAAAAAAGAAAAGAGCTGGAGCTAAAAGTTCTGTTATTCTTTATTATTTTCTATACTAACAAACCACACCCCAGAAACTGTCGGTGGGTCAGTTACCAGGTTTTTTTAACTCCACCGAGGAGGTAATGTTTTCATCAGCGTTAGTTAGTTAGTTGGTTCACATACGCAAAAACTACTGAACTGATTACCATTCATTTTTTAAAGGGGTGGGACCTGGCACAAGCAAGAACCCATTCAATTTTGGAACAGATCTAAATAAATATGCAGCTGCAGGAAAACATTTTTGACTGTCTTTACAGTGTTTTTAAGAGGATTAATTCAATCGATGGTGGCAGCAGTGATGAACACGCACGTACATGAAGGTCACTCTCACGAGATCTGGAGGGACAGGCACGCAGACTCAAGAGATAACCGCATTACATGCCACTTGCGGGTGCGCGCAAAACTGCAGCTGAAACTATGAGGTAAGGCCGTCTGCGTGGACTGTAAAAATATTTCTGCACGATAGCGCAAGCGAGCACATGACAAATAGTGCTGCACACAGCTATACAACACAGTGACAAGAGCCAAACACCAAAACAGTTATTATGATAAGTGTTTTATCATTTTTATCTTTCATTATGAATCTGTGGCGGAACTAATTAGATAATGGCAGGCTGCCACAGTCAAGATAATTAATAGGAAACACTGCTTTGACATGACGTGATAGAGCGTTAGCCTTTGTGGAAGTATGCACTTTCAGAGCACCACGCTAGCTTTAAAAAAAAAAAAACCCAGCCGACCCTTAATTCTATTTCATTTGTTCTTATTTGTTCTCTCTGCTCAGACTCGCATGACAACTGATAGTCACCTGACTGGAGTCCAAATCATTCACAATAGAAACGTCGAGGCCCAGAGCAGAGCGTGTTCTAAAGGTAAACTCTCCCCCATGCAAACAAGACACACACGCAGTATTTAGCATTCCTTTGTGTCTACCTTATTAGCAGCCTCCAGCGAACTGATGAGGGTGTTTAGCTCCTCTCGGTTCATCTCCATGGTGACGGGCCGGAGGTCTCCGTTCTCTCTCAGGTCCAGACTGAGGCTGAGCAGAGGAGTGTGGAGGGATGAGATCTTATCACTGGACAGAGCCAACTGGGAGAAGAGGACGGGGCACAGGAAGAGAGGAGGTGTGATGAGAACACGGTGGCACTGCGGGAACAGCCTGAGGGGACAGTCTGTTTCCTGACATCATTTGAACTTTGGTATGAATTGTCCTCATGGGGCTGTGTTCTCAATATTGTGCTATATTCAGCCAACACAAAAGATCCAGGTCAGTCACTGGCAAGAGCATCCTATATTCTGTTTTAGTCGTCAGTATTAATACCTTTTCAATTTTTCAAAATGACAGACACACACAGTGTTATTTCTGTGACATGTGAATCATTCTGTCTCGAAATACAAAAACGTTCTGACCTTCTGACTATACAGCTTGCCTTAGCTCAAATAATCCACTGTAGGATATATATATATACACAGTATATACACTGCTCAAAACTAATTAGGGGACATTTCATGGTCACAGTAAAACACCAAGTCAGTTAAAATCAGGTTTATCAATCTGTCCATTTAGAAAGCACAAGTGGCAAAAGCTAAGTGCAGGACGATGCCTGGCCTCATGTGGCCAGAGTGTGTAGACAGTTCCACCATGACGAAAGCATTGATGCCATGGACTGGCCCTCATGTTCCCCGGACCTAAATCCTATTGAGCACCTATGGGAGATTATGTATCGTGTACCCGATGCCACCATGTACTGCCACAGACTGTCCAGGAGCTCACTGATAACTGATCCAGGTTTGGAAGGAGATGATCTTGATGATTTTGGTTTCCATTGACCTTTGTTATGTAATTTTGTTCTCAACAAGTTATACAGTGTACAGCAGAAAGGATTTTCAACTTGAATTATTTGCTCATCAAGATCTGATGAGTGATTTATGTGTTCCCTTACTTTTTTGAGCAGTGTATTTTGTAGTCAGGGAGATTACATTCTGGAACCAGGCTGACCAGCTCCAAGATGAATTGTGACCATTAAACATTTAAACATGGGGCAAATAAATATGGAGCGGAAAATGCCAATGTACAGGACTGTATTCATAATTATTTTAGGAGTGAAGGAACTACGCATCCCATGAATCATTGTGAATGATCCCTTTCCAGAGCTCTTGAATTTAACCTTGCTGTTGGCATAGTGTTGCAATATATTGTCTCATATGTATGTATATAGTGTTTCCTATAGTGTATAATGTAGTAACTTGGTGAAGTAATGTGTAAGTGTTTTTAGCAACATTACAGTACTTTGTTTTCAACTGCGTCACTATTACACCTGAGGAGTGAGGGTAGTACTTCTCCTTGACATTGCCGATCCTACATGTTCTTTCATTACAAACCATGATTCTTTTATTGATGCCGATATCATTTCATGCAATCCTGCTGCTCATTTATGTGTCATGGTTAGAGTAGTTGTAATTGTATCAGGGAATTAGATTCACATTATCTTTTTATGCCACATAAGCAAATATATTGAAAGATAAACATTTAAATACGGAGAATATGGGGTTGCAACATTGTCATGTATGCGTCTCATCTTGCCAGCTGTCACTTGATGTGTGCCAAATGATCACCTGCAGGAGACCATCTGTCCCGCGTGTTGCCATGTCTCATGCACGCAATAAGAAGAGTCTCGCCAAAACTGGGAGTTTGCAGTGTGCCAATGCTTTAACGCCTCTTCACTGATTTTAGAATATGATGGTAAATCTGAAATACAGGACAGAGCCGGTGAAACGCAAACACGCGCAGCGTCCGGTCACCTTCAGCTGCCAGTCAAAATCCTGCAGAGTAGCAGAGGAGATGCAGTTGGTTCTGTCCAAAAGAGCGCGGTGGATCTCCTCCTCTCTGGCTCGTAGCACACTGAGCAACATCTCAGCGTGGCTGCTGACCACATCTCTCAGCCCAGCCAGCACCTGTACACAGAGAGACAGGAGGAGAGCTGAGAATCTGACCTGAGAGCAGCTACAACCACCAGATCAGCCCCTCTTCAACATGCTTCCTTCACACAGAACATGTGCCGTGTTCGTCATCATATGGAGGTCACAAAACACAGCTCAACATCATGGACCTGGACGTGTTTAAACTAATGATCTTGTGAGTAGTCTATTATCTTTGATAGCCCAGTAATCAAAGACAACTCTCTCTCCTCCTGTCTCAGTACCAACCTCTTCATCTGAGCTGTTGTTCCCCACTGCCAGACGGAAGAAGGCAGTCAGGGAGTCAAGCAGCGCCAGCCACTCCTCCAGGCTCCAGGTGGCGCTGTAATCCGCCCGGCGAGGAGCATCCCGGCCACACAGTCCATCCACCACCTTGTGACAAAGCTGCACACCAGACAGTACTGAGGACTGCATACTCATTCAGTAGAGTCTGTGTACTTATGTTTAAGATTTTGGTTTTTAAAGCAGTACATGAAATCTAACTAATCTGATCTAATTTGACTGCTGTGTGTTGATCTGGGGACACGGCTTGAATGGCTATATACCACCAGTCTTGTGTGTTAAGGCTGACCAATCAGAGATCTCGGAGATGGAACTGATTTAATCTTTCAGTGCAAATCTTTAGATTTAGATTGAAGAGAGATGACGAAGACTCAGTCAAAGAATGAGCAGTGGACGGCACAAACCCATTTAGATCCCTAAGACTGACAGACACTGATCAGTAACTGTGTTGTAATTCAGTAAAACATATCACATTCGTAAAAAACATATAACAAAAAACTAAATTATATATTATTGTATCTGTTTTCTTTGATTTTAGACTTTGTATTATATCATTAGCTGTCTTTGATTTGAAAATATATTGTATTGATTTAGTCATATTATTATATTTGTCCTCTTCTTGATCCACTTTGTAAAGGCTGTTTATATACTATATAATATATAATATATAATATATATATATATATAATATATTATTTAGACTATTTTAAGATGCATTACATATGTCAATGTATTTATTGATTATAGCCGAACTCTGACACTTGTTATAATTTTGGTGCCACACTAGACTCCATACATTTTAAACAACGGGACAATGAATAATAACGTATATAATGAACTCCCACATTTAGATACAACACACACACTTTGCCAGCGGCCTCTTCGCTTCCGAGCTTTGCTTTGACAGAGGTTGGAGTGTTTCACTATGGAAGACGTGTGATCCATAAGGATCAGAAACTTAACTCATCTTTAAAAACGATCGTATTTGCTGCTGGCAGGTTCGGAGAGACTGCGATGAGCTCTCCGTGAAAGCTCTGAAGGTAAACTGGGACTGTTCTCTCATCGCTGCTGCCTGAGTCGCTCGAGGAGGCCGGACTCGTGCCGTGGTTGCTGAGTGAAGCTGGGCACTCACCTTCAGACAGTCCGTGACAGGTAACCTGCTCAGTGAGGCCACCATGTTTTCATTTTCACTGCACTTCCGCCTCCTGCTGCTGATGATCAGCTGATGTCAGTCACATGACGCCGCGAGCTGCGTTCAAAGAGCTCGGTGAAACTAGCTTCTTCGTCTCCAGTGAGTTGTTTCTAAATGTGTGCAGGGGTATTTTGCTGTAGAAAAACAGTTTGATCTGTTTTAATCATGTTTAGATTTATTGTATTGATTCATCACTGGTGTTAATTTTTGCTGGGACGCTGAATTCAATTGTGAGACTTAGGATTTAGCGTGACCTTGATCATAGTTATGGGGGCAGCACTCAATTCATAGAAATCACTCGATCGCTGAACTTACCACAAAGGCCCAGCAATTCAAGACGTAGTGTTGTCTTGAACGGAATTGATTTCTTATTGCTTATACAGGGATAATCGTTGAAAACATGGCGCGGTGTCAGTGAAGTTCGGTTGTGCTACGCTGTGCTGGAGGTGCGGAACGTCTCGCAGCTCGGGCACTAGTTCACATCCTGGTTTGTGATGCGGAGCGGCTGTTTATGAGCCGCTCTCCCCGCCTCGCTCATCCTCATGCGCCGACACACAGGGATGTCGTGACCCGGGGGGCCCAGCGGAACCAAACGTCAGAGGCGACGGACAGCGGCCGGGTGAGTGTTTGTGAGTGTGGCTCCAGGCGGCGGGCGATCGCTTCGTTGATTTCAGTAATGGTGAACCAAACGCAGGCGAACACACAGCGAGGAACGAGGTATCAACGGATCCTCCGGTGAACTGCTGCTTCATCACAAGAACCGATCACAAGAACGGATCACAAGTACAGATCACATGTACAGATCACATGTACAGATCACAAGAACAGATCACAAGTACAGATCACATGTACAGACGCTCTATTTGTCTGTGGACTTGTTGCGACGTGTAACCGACAGATTAAACCAGCACATTAGATCCCTCTGAAACGCCTGAGGTGATAAGCAGGCACATCAGAAGAGTGTAGATACCATAGCCCGAGGAGACCTTCCCATTAGTGTTGTTTTGACCAAAAGTGAAAAATGAAATCCTCTGGATCATCTTGATTTTGATGCCATACACGTTAATCACACTACATCATGCATACATGCAGAAAGCTGAACTACAACATGTATGTTTTATTCATTGGTGTCAGAAGGAAGTGTGAAAATTCTGGTAGTTTGCACAGTTTGAATTATTCCAACGTCTAACTCACACACAGCTCTTTCTGACATGAGATGTTACTGACCACAGCAGAAGTGTACACATCATAACCAGCATGAAATGTAATGTCTTGAATTGAATCATCTGGATGGCTTTGTAATCAGGCTCACTTGTAATAGCCTTAAAGTTATCTAATGCATGAAAGAGGAATAAGAACATCTATATTATTCATAGACATGTCATCAATTCAAATGAAAAAACTTAAAAAGTGTTTTTTATAAAACTGTTTTACATTCAAATAAACAACTCAAATTCAATTAACAGTGAGAAACCATTGGGTTAGATTAACATTTATACATTCAACCTCTCTTCTAATGGGGTTGTCAATAATACTAGGTTACAATAGTAGGTTAGGCTCATTGTTGCTGTCTGGCTCATCCTCTGCTGAAGTCAGTGGGATTTCTTGCATCTTGTGTGCATTGTGCAGTGCTGCACGTGCAGCAGTAATGTTGCTGTCTGCAGACGGTGGTGCAACTCCACATTCAAGAACAGGCAGTCTTGTGTTCCATTTTCTCTTTCCCCCCTCAGCTACTCTTGTTCACTCTGTGCATGAGAGAAGTGGAGTGTTATTTTAAGCAGTGCATCTGAGATCATTACAATAAGTCTATGGCCTCATAGTTTCACCCACTGTTATTTATTATGTTTTTCCTCTTGCTATTGATCGATTGACTTTATTGTCCATCTTGGTGGGAATTTGTCTTTGGCTTGTCCCAAAGTACAGCAAGAAAGACATACACTACACATTACACAACACACCATTAAAACATATACAACATACAAAAGTGCAACTGAGTGGGTAGAATTAAGAAAAATACCAATTTATTTGAAAACAAGTCTTCCCTAATACAGTCATTCTGTGGACAGGTCTTGTGCAGTATTGAGAATAACAGACATCTTGTTCATATCTGGGCCCTGGGGCCCTGAATCAGCAGCCAGATGGGAGAAACCTGCAGCTGTTGTGTGATGTATCTGCAGTTGGGTGTTTAGCTCTTCCTGTGAACAGTTCTGTCAAATCGCAAAGTTGTTTTTGTGAACATCAAAACTCCCCAGCTTCCTGATTTAAAACTATCGCTGGTATGCCTCTTCTCATTGGATGTTGGGTGTGATCTACGGTCGTGACATTTTAGGTAGTTAAGATGTGCTACAGGCTGGATGCGAGTATGTTAGGGCAGAGTGTAATTTAGGCATTAGGCCTGGGAACCGGCGTCATCAGTCATCGCGGTGGAGATATCCGTTATGACCACACAGGCAGCATCCAGGGAGAACATGGTTACCACAAGTGAAAGTTTGAGGCCAGGCTCACTCAGGATCCATGAAGCATGTGTGAACCTGGTTTGAGGACTGCGTCATAATCACTTGGGTGTTGATGTGGTCATTTATATTTATATAAGGGCCCTCAGTTGTGCTCAGGGCAGTGATTTGAATGCATGTTTCATTTATAACTAAAACTTGTCTGAAAAAGATGCATTTCAGTTTTGACAGATGAGCTGCATCTTTCATATTGTTAAAAACTGTAAAGTTGTGACGACATACGTTTCTCAACAGCTTTAGTCTATTTGATGAAGTAGTTGAATCCTGCACAAGGTCCTTCACAAAAACTATACTATTTTTGGAAAAGGGTATGTTTTAATGAGCCGGGTGTTAGTGTTTATCTTCTCTCGGGGAATCTGCCTGCATGTCTCTGCCTTTACCATCTTCTGGCATCTCCTCACCTCTAAGGACACTGCAGACACTCCCAAGGTATATTGAAGATAGTAGTGATGGTAAAACTAAAAACACATCAGAGAGAATTTCCAGTTAAAATGATCCTCTGAGATGGTTAAATACAGCATCTCATGAGTGGAGCCTGGAAACAGTATAGCAGCAGATAAATGCCAGTTGGTTTGAACCACATGTTCAGATGTGAGTAATGTCTGTTCATAGTATCCACACCAGAGGTTATGTGCAAGTGTAAAAACCATGCAAATTTCCCTTTAGACATTACAGTCAACTTATGTTGACTCCATTAATGGTTGATGCAAAAATCCTCATGAATATGACCTTTGTTCACAAACATGGTGTCTGTCAATACAAGTAGATGTTGAATGTTGCACTTTTTAAGGGTTAGCTAGAAATAATCTAATAGCTAGGAAGATGACAAGCTTGATCAGAAGGAGAATTAGTGAAGAAGCGTTGTTGCTGTGGAGCTGCTAGAATCAGATTTTAAAATTCTCCCAAAGTTTGTCCTGAAGATCTGTCACAGAGTGATTGCTGATACAGCACATGAAATTGGAGGACACTAAACTTAATAATTTTTTGAAACTTTTTATATACATATATGTTTAAATATAAACACCAGAGTTGACGATGGTTATTAGACATCATCTTCTTAAGGTGTATAGTCAGAAGAGAGGTGTCTTTAGTCTGCGGCAGAAGATGTGTAGACTTTTTGATGCCAATGGAGAGCTCCACCATTTAGGAACCAGGACAGCAATCAGTCTTGATTTTGTTAAGTGGTTAGCTCACAGTGAGGGAGCAGCAAGCTGATTGGCCGATGCAGAGTGGAGCGGACGTGCTGGGGCGGAAGGTTTGACCATGTCCTGGATGTAGACTGGACCCGATCCGTTCACAGCTCGGTACGCAAGTACTAGCGGATGCGGGCAGCCACTGGTAACCGGTGAAGGGAGCGGAGGAGCGGAGCAGTGTGAGTGAACTTAGGAAGGTTAAAGACCAGTCGAGCTGCTGCATTCTGGATGAGCTGCAGAGGTCATATTCATTTTGTCTATTTCATTGCTGGAGAAACAAACATGTAGCACTTATAGTTTGGCTTTTTGATGCTAATGTACGAACAAGATACATGCTGGGTTTGCGCTCTCATGGTTTAATGCACTTAGTGTGAGTCGCTTTGTTAGTTTGTTTGTGATTACAGTTCACTGGTCTAACCAGTCAGTTTAGCTTATGATCATATCATTTAAAAGCTCTCAAACATTATTGTGAAGATCCTTCAGGGGTTTTTTTGTAGCAACCTGACATGGATAAGGTTTTAACTATCCACATTGTATTGAGTCAGACACAGTCTAAATAGTTGTAATTATTTCCAGTCAGAACAACACAGCTTCAGATAGATGCAGTGAAGGCAGTGGAGATCATGTGACCTGATGGGTTTCAGTCGTCTGGGTCTGTGCTGTAAACACCCAGCTTCTCTTCCGTCCTAAATACTGAGAATGATCATTGTATCAGCACTGCCACTGCCATAAGAAATGTTTTTAATTATGTGTGTGCATGTTCTATCTCATGATACTATTGTATTGAACTGATTTTCAAACCGCTTCTGGAAAGTCATGGTGAACATTGGTTATTTTTAGGAAGTGGATGCGTTGCACTGCGCAGGCTGGGATTTATAAAAGTTTACTTCCCCTAAATACACACTCCACAGTTTGTCAGATTGCATTCTGGGCGAACTGGAAAAACAATTGACATCCTGCCTTTGACGTGGGATTATAGGTCAGAAGCATCAAATAATGAAGCTTGCAGACTGGTTCAGCACATGTGGTACAGTTACTGCAGAACTGTTTCAGGAAGCAAGGGGGGTCAACTGCCTCAACTGTCAACTTTTAAAACAGTGTGCTTGTGAAATGCAAATAAAGCAGAGATTTATATCTTTCTGTGTGGGTTTAACAACAGTCTTCTTCAGCAGCGATCAAGCTCCACTATCCTTTTTTAAATTCTATTATTTGCTTAAACAGCAACTCCTGCTGTAACTTCAGTTGTTGTTACTTATCGCTGTAAGTCACTGTCTCACCTGTGTGCTGAGAATGATGTTTGGTAAGTTAGGCATGTCACAGATCCCTGTGATAGAGTTGTGTGCTTTCGTGCGGAGCCGCAGACTTGAGAAAGACCAGACCACACAAGATAGTAGACAGCTATTTTATCTTTACCTGAATCGTAAATGTCTACATATAATATTATTCATAGTGAGCTCAGGCAATGAACCACTCCTTAAAATTAGATCTGTGAAGAGACACTTCCTTTCTTTGGCAGCTTTTTACCTTGGTGTGTTTGTTTTGTTTATTAGCAAGATTATGCAAAAACTACCGGACTGATTACCACTAAACAAGGTGGAAGAATGTGTTGTGGGTCATGGAAGAACTCATTACATTTTGGTGTGTATCTGGATTTGGAGAGTGGATTCAGGATTATTTTTCACTGTTTGAGAGATAGGGCTTTGTGACCAAATTTAAATGGTCTGTATTTATTTAGTGCGTTTCTAGTCTTAAATAACCACTCAAAGCACTTGTACAGTACAGTTTGCCATTTACCCATTCACACAGCCAAGGACACTTCGGCATGCAGGGTTCGAGGCGGCCCACTCTACCCCTCAGCCGCCACTTTAAGGCAACTACTGGGCCTTGGTGCATTGTCAGTTAGTCTATTCTGCATCCAAACTATCAGTATATCATGGTGAGTGAACATCTTGAAAAAAGTGAAAGGAAAGGAATTGAAATAATGATGATGTAATGAGATTCCATTTATCTAACTCTACATCTTATGACTTCACAACATGAGTGCCCTAACTCTATTTTCTTGGGTTCCCTTGAACCGTTGTTTCTCACATGTACTTCACTGATCTTTAAAACTTGCTGACAGGCTGGATGATTACAACCAATTACCATGATGCATTGTTTGTGCTTCCTCTCTGTAGGAAGAGGACTTTTGGAAATCCCACCAGGAAGCAGAAAGGAGCAGGCCACAGAGGAGGGGGCCCAGACACTCCCACAGCCCAGCTGCGTAGATGGAGCGGCTCCACTGGGTGCGGCACCGCTGTCGGACGCTGCTAGCTGGAGACTCAGGGGGAGGCTGGTACTCTTCCCCCGATGGCCTGCCCAACAAAAGCTTCCTCGACACCTATTTCTCTCCACATAGAGTCAGTGGGAAGCGGAGAAGTGTGTTTGCGCGCCATGGGCCCCACCAACATGAGTGTGAAACCATCTCCAAAAACTACAAGGGCAATGCCATCCGCACTACCAAGTACAGACTTTTGACCTTCATCCCCATGAACCTTTTCCAGCAGTTCCACAGGTCAGATCATGACTTTGACAAGTAGCTAAAAATAATAAAATTGAATAACTGCTTTTTTTAATCATCACGGTGTTGTGAAGAGAACAATAATCTTTGTTCCAACTATTCTCAAGACTTTATGTCGGCAAAGTGGATGGAGTGACCCAATGGGTGAGTGGTTGGGTGCGCCTAGTCTTGATCATCTGGTTTGACTCCCAGCTGGCCCTTCATAGCGGCTACTGCATGTCTGTCGCACCCTCTATCCCAGGAAGGGTCTTACCTGCTTACCTTGTGAGCGACTAGGATTTTAACAGTCACTCTCCATCTTACAGATTCATTTGCTCACTAACTGTCATTATGCTTTAAATAGCACCTAAAGGGTTACGAGAAACAGAAGAATCTAATACACATCAGGACAGGAGTTGTTCATTTTACAGATGCATCGACTCCGCTATGGATACACCTGGTGTCCACTGCAGAGCTGTAGAGCTACTTAAACCGAGAAGTTTGGAAACACTTTAGTTTGAAAACTTCTGGCGCTGCGTTTTATTCTGGACAGGCAGAAACTCAGATGTTTGTAAATGATGACGTAGACACTCTTGCTTATTGAGTCATTTGCTCTTTGCTGATTTGTCAGGGGTCTATATGACCCCTTCAGCAGGAAGCAACCAGAATTAGCCCCCACTAGTGGCGTAGCATGCAACATGGATAGTCAGTGACAAGCATTGCAAACCCTGTTTTTGCTAACAGCTGTTGTACAGTTAGATTCTGCAATTTACAATGTTACAACTACTTACATGCATAGGAGACAAGCTATTAATCAAGCAATCTGCAACGACTCTGCAGCTAACAACCAAATGCTTCCTGTCTACACTGGCGCATACATGTTCAGTGCTCATGTAGTCACGTGATGTGCATGTTAGTAGAGATGGGAATTAAAACTGATATGCAGCCGAATGTGGACAGAGCTGGTTTAGCTTTTCAAATGAAAACTTGGTAGTATAAATGTAGCCTTACTGTCCCTTTTATGACTTCCAGTAATGTTGTAATGATTATCTTTTGGGTGGAACTTTGACCAGTTGGGTTCCTTTGACAGAGAAGTCCCTGGTGGTGATGACTTGAATGGTCGATTAGAGGAGTAAATCAATCTTGTACCTGCACCTTGTCTCTGAGGCAAGAGGTTAAACACGCTTTTCTTTTCTGCCTCGTGAGGTCATAGGCATGATGTTGACATCAGATCTGGAGTACAGGCAGCTTTTCATTCCATTTCTACCAAAGTGTCGGTCAGAATGAGGCTTTCGAAGATCCCGTGGTATCTGGTATCATGAATCCGTCTCTCCTTTACAAAGACATCACGAGGGTACTTATGCTGCATTTTCATTACCAGATCACTGGGAAAACAATGACATCATTAGTGCAGTAACCTCCTCACTGAGTCAGACTGAGGAAGGAGTTCTAACTGTAGAGTAATGAAGAGTAATGAGGCGTTTTTATGGGTCATCAGAATCATTTGCTCTCAGGTTTTAAATGAGAGTTTCTAACAAACCTCTTGTCCAAAATAGACTCACTTTGTCCTGTGAAGTGCATCACATATTATTAATAGTTTGTTCATGAACAGACAAAAGCAATATTGGCAAATGAAATAATTCCCACAGTGTATTATGCTTAGCCTTAGTTTAAATATTTGGATATTATTTATTTTCTATGAGGATATTGTTCATGTTCCACCTCAGTGAATAGAAAATTGCTGTTTCCAATTTTCCCCACAGATAACAGTGTTTGATCAAATATAGAAAGCAATTTGCTCATGGTTGGAATAATGTCGCTTGTGCTTAAGAGCTCTGCCTCTTTCATATAAAGACACTTGTATTTGGATCAGTAAACCCAGAGACAGCCAGCTTCATGAAACCATCCAGAATCACCAGTGTAAGGGAGAGTCCGAATGAGTTGGCGGTGCTCTGCTCGGGGTACAAAGTGACATCGGAAACGTAATTCAGTTACTCACACACACACACACACACACACACACACACACACACACACACACACACACACACACACACACACTTTCCCAATGGTGTTCTTTTGGCACAGGTATTATCAGTTCTCTGTATCATGAAGCCGATCACTGGTGACCTTGTATTACTGGTATCATGAAGCTGGTTACCAATTGGTTCTGTCAACTCAGGGTTTTCCAGTCCAGCTACAGCTCTGTTCCATTTGAGTTGAGTTTTTAATTACAAGCCAGCCACAAACTTTAAGAAACATGGGAATAGTACTTATATTTAACAACAATAATACTTAAAATTAAGTCACTGTAACAGTTAAATGTGATAGTCAGTTATGTAAAGTACAGACAATTTGATATAAAAAATAGACATGCTGTAGCAACATAAGGACTAATTGGCAATTATATTAATGTAAGGCTACATTTGATTTTAAGATTTTATTTTGAAGAAGACTGAGTTTATGATCAAATGAATAACCTCTTCAGAATGTGTGGTAGTAACAGCTAAAAGTAAAGTTTAAAGTTAAAACACTCGTAACACTCATTTGTTATTTAGCAGGATTAAGCAAATGGATGGGGCATGACCCAAAGAAGAGCTCATTGAACCTTTGGTGTGAATCCAGATCGGGCGGGTGGGCATGGGAAATTTTTTACCATTAAAATCTTTGATTTCACAAAGAATGATGGATATGGATGAAACAAATCTGGCATGTTCCGGAGACTTATTTTTATGAGTGTGTGATTCTGTGCATTTTGAATCAAGTGAATTTAAATGTGTTTTGATAAAGGGGACTGTTTGGCCTTGGCTCGGGTATTGAGTTAACTGCGTACCATCCTAGGTTTTGAATTTACTTTTGAAGAAAATACTTTGGGACTGATGTGATGCATGATTGATGATCTCAGACTGCAGAATATTACATTCAATCACACAACAAAATACTGTAGCATGTGTCAGATGATGAAGTTTCAACATAAGGCAGCAGGGGGCTCAGTCACAGTTTATGTTGACAATAACTTTCAATCAGTAAAACACAAAAACAATAGTGCTGACATAATATTATGATTCCATTCTTTCCTCGTCTGTTCATGCAGCTAGTTTATTTTATTTTTGGAGATCTTGCTCTGAAACTGTGTTTCCACCTTAATACAATGGAGGTGGATTAGCTCCTGGATTGGAAAAAAAACCCATTAAATTAAACAATAACAATTCTTTTGTGTAACAATGTCCTTAGATACATTTCAGACCTCTTATTATATGTGAAGTACTTTTGAATAATCTCTGTTGACCGTATGCTCTGTATATTTCTGTCATTTGACTGAACCAACACTTCACTCAAACCTTACAGGGCCGTTTACCATCCTCCAGGGCTGAATCTCTTTCAGATGGAACACACCCAGTGTCCAGACATTTGTGTTTGCATTTTTTTCAGTCCTAATGTTTTGGTCTTAAAAGTCTGTGTCATTTGAATATAAAGTACTGGTGCAGTATATTAATCTTTGTGTTTTTAAAGGTCACAACTGATGTTTAAATCTGTTTACAGCTGCTTTTTGGACGTGTTGTGGTCACACTTACTTCATAAAAATTAGTTGATCTGGTCTTTCCCTTGCAGGGCTGCCAACCTCTACTTCCTTTTTTTGGCGTTGTTGAACTGGGTGCCTGTGGTTGAGGCCTTTCAGAAGGAAATTACCATGATTCCTTTGCTGGTGGTTCTCACGGTCATCGCCATCAAAGATGCACTGGAGGACTACAGGCGCTATTTGTTCGACAAGAAGGTCAACAACAATGTTGCACGGATATTCTGTGGGTGAGTGGACCTCTTTTCGGGTTAAGTGGACAATGCCAGTGACAGATATGTTTATGAAATTCATTCACGGCTCTAACCGGGTTGTCAAAATGACAATGTGCATAAAACAGGTGGACGGAAACCATTTGTAAACTGGTTTGAAAAACTGCTCTGGATGCATGTTGCAGAACAGCAAGCAAACTCGTCAAATTAGAACCATGAAGTGAAACATACTGATTCTGTCACTGTGTTGTTTTACATGCGATTTAAAGTGGAATCTGATTTCTTCTCACGTGATTCAGAAAAGGTTTCAAGTATCACTGCAACTTTTACTGAGCAACAGCGCCCTCTGCTGCCCAACGTGGTGATTCCTTCTGCTGGGTCTGAGTGATGAAGTGGATTTCATGTAAAGAAAAACCCAAGTCTATCAATGTGTTGAGCTCTGTCCACCCAACAGAACTGAAACACAACAGAGTGGTGGATATTCCCCATGATCCTCAGCTCCCTGAACGAGAAGAGCTGCTGCTGCTAAATCTGTTAAAATTCTAATATTGAAGATCAACATTGGTTTTAAATGACTTCAGTCTTATTAACTGATCTTTAGTTCAGCATTTCTGTTGAACTTGCTGGTTGAAGGTGAGACTGACTGACAGTCTGTTCCACAGCGGTCCTGCTGAGGGCTGGGAATCAAAGTGGGACTCTCTCTTTTACAAGTGAGCGAACCATCAAACAAATTTTGATGCCAAAATTTGAAGGTAAAAAAATAGTGGCTTAGTGTTGCTTTAAATTAAAGCTTTTAGATTTACCAGTTTAGTGACCACAGTAATAGCTGGCCCGTGTGTTCTCTAAGTGTAGTTGCATTTATAATCATCCCAAAAATATACATTTGTTGAACATTTGTGAATGTACAATGTTAACTGTCTCTCTACTCCAGTATCAATAATATTTGAAATGAATCAGCTCATGTTAAAATGACACTGGGAATTTGTCGAACACACGTACATATGCTTTTTATTTCCGTTGGCTGATCCGTTTCTGGGATCACGAGACAATTTACCAAAGGAAGCCTTCCAGTTTAGCATGTTCAAAAAGAGCCCAACATACAAACCAAACAAACAGACAAGCAGGGGTGAATACACACACACACACACACACACACACACACACACACACACACACACTCACACACACACTAACTATAACTATAACTATAAAACAGAACTATCTCAGGTCTGTCTGAATCATCCACATTTACAGAATCACTTTTGTTTTTAATCTGAGGTCACAATAGGAGGAACAGTCAAAATTATTAAAACAAAAGTGAGAACAAATCTGATTTTTCTTCCTCAAAATTAACATATTGTCCAATTTTCACAAAGGTAAAATACCTCAGATGGGTTCATAGGCACTTTATATAAAACATTAATCTCTGGATCATATTCAGTTTTTAGAATCATAAAAATAATACTTATCTCATCTCTAGACCAGGATCCAGTGAAGTCCATCCCAGGTGCTTTCTTCAGTATGAAGTAACTGATAGTTTTCTTCGCAGATGTTCAGCCCGAGTTGTCACCTGTGAGTTGTTCATAGGTGTCTCATCCGTACACATCACTGACACACTCACTCCACTGATGCGATAGTTTAAGCAATCATTAATTAACCTTTTTTCAGTTTGTCAGATCATCAGCTACCTTGTTTCTTGACTCAAACAAGAAGTGAGACTGCGTCAGGCAGCTGTGACTCAGGACGAGAGTGGGTTGTCCTCTAATAAGGTTTATGGTTTGATCCCAGTCTTCCCCATTCTGCTTGTTAAAGTGCCGTTTGGCAAGGTACTGAACCCCAAACTGTCCCTGTGTCATCGAGACAAGAAAAGTGTTTAATAGATACAGAGCATTTACAGTAACTACACAATAGAGTCCACGTTCACATCATGTTGTAGAAATCTTGGTCAGTAACCTCAGATATGATGACCTCTAGTGGCCTGGTTCATACAGGGGACAGCAGCTGCTTTAGAAAGATATGTTCACACTTTGTCATTATGGACTTTTGATTGTAGAGTGATGGACAGAATTATTCTCTGAAGAAATAAGTGAAAGTGTTGAAAACCTCCCTTTCTCACAATGTTTAACTAAGTGGGGAAAAAAAATCCTGGATGCACCCACTGATCTGCAACACAAAAGTGATGGGTTCCTTCTTGGGTCATACCCCACTCCTCCATAAACGTTCCTGGAAATTGGTTTATGTCTCACTAATTTGCAATAGAAAAATATGCTTTGAAAGGATTTTTATGTATTTTTTTATCAAGATAACATATTATTTCCACAAATTGATCCACTAAGTTAAAAATATGAATATTTACCATATCTGTAGAGCATTTACTGGCCACATTTTTTACACTAATCCTATGTGTGACACAATAAATGTTTTTTCCTCCAAAATACATTTAGCAAAAAACATTTATTGTTGAATATACTATATTTCCATGAGTCAGGGTTGTTTTTTTTAGGCTTGTCCTCCTGGGGGCTGGAATATCCCTTTGCCCCCTCCACCTCCTGTGCCTTACCACAACTGTTTGCTGCTGCACTCAGGTGTGTTCCTGCCAGTAATGTTGACTGTTGGAGGATCCATCATTTCAGCGTATGGAATGTTCAGTGACACAGTGACACTTGCAAAACAAGCGTTTTCAAGCTGAAAGTAGGAATCAATGAGAACAGGGATAGAACAGTAATGGACACTCATTGTGAATATCGTTCCTGCTGATCCTTCACACAGGAGCTTAATTCAAGAGAAGTGTTTTACTGTGGCTGTCAGTTTTATTCGTCATGTGCAAGTCAACGCCGGGTCAACAGTACGGTGAAAAGTGTTCGACGAGTAGAAACAGGTCAGCTGTGCAATAATTCAATTAAAATAAAAGCAAGGTAGAAAGGGCTTCATATAAAAAAGTAAACGACAATACAATAATAAAAACTATGTATAGTCAAAGGTGCAGTGTAACATTCAGTGATGCAAATGTGGTGACAATCTGTATGCACAAGTTATTGCAAATTTTCCAGAGGTGAGTTGAGGGAAACTAAAGGCAGTTAAACAGATGTGCAGGGGGTTGTTGGACATAGGTTTCCTTTGAGTTTGGAAACCTGATGGCCTGGTGATAGAAACTGTTCTCTAGTCTGGTGGTTTGTGCAGAACAGTCTGCGTGCTGGATGGCTGTGGTCCTTGGTGATACTGTGTGCTCTGTTATTCTGAAGTCCGGTTCACGTTGCTAGTGTTGGTGCAGGAATTGATCTGGAGGGTTTGTCTGTTTAAGTCACTGCCTCAGTGAAACAATATTATCACGAAGAATCTCTGCTGTTCAGAATCACTGAGGTATACGAGTCTGTCCACTGAGATGGTCTTACAGGAAATCAATGACGGCACACTCCCCGCTGCCGCTCTCAGACGCTCCTCTCTTGCTGTTACACAATCTGTCTTCGAGTCGGCTGTAAAACTTGTACCTTGAGTTTGTTTACAGCGTGCCCTGTAGAGGAGTGCAGATGAGATCCGTCCGCGGGTAGTTAACTATCCACGCACCTCTCGCACTTCCAGTTTTGCCTGGACAGGGTGAAAGGAGTCCACATCACAATGGTCAGTTAGAAGAAAGGACAGCATGAACTCGGAAGACAAACACGATACAAGTGCAGGCAGGTAAGGCTTCTAAGTGGAGACATAAAGCAGCGGGCGGATCAGGATTAGAGGACTCATGCATAGCTGGGAGCGTTCGTCCCATCGTCACTCTACCAAGGAGCACCTCCGGAAAAAGAGGACAGTGGTACCTTCCTGCACAGACGATGAGGACTTGGGCAAACTCCTGAAGCTGTATAAAAGCAACAAGATTCGGACCACAAAGTATTCTCTCCTGTCTTTCCTGCCCAAGAATCTGTTCGAGCAATTCCATCGCTTAGCCAATGTTTACTTCATCTTCCTTGCTGCCCTCAACTTTATCTCTGTGGTGGAGGCCTTCCAGCCGGAGATCGCTCTGGCCCCGGTCATACTGGTGCTGTCAGTGACGGCCGTCAAGGATGTTTGGGAAGACTACCGCAGGTTTAAATCGGATCATTCGATCAACAGGCTTCTCTGCCGTGTTTACAGCAGGTAGGTCTGATGAGGCAGCACAATTCCGTACTCTTCGGGGAATATTCTACTTGACCTTTTTTTTTTTTTTTTTATTAGTGCCATGAAAGATGTGACATAGTTTTTTTTTCTCCCTTGTTCTAACGTTTCTTTAGAAGCTATTGTTGCCACAATTGTATTGTTGGCAGAAATTCGAATGAATGAAAAGGATTCAGTAGAACACACACAGTACTATTAAATCTAGCTCTTGATTTAAATGTTTTGGATCATCAAGATCCATGAACTACCCTTTGAAACTGGTGAAAATGTCTCTCATTGTTATAAAAAGTCAAAAAGAAAACCAACAGAGAGGGGCAAAAACATGACCTCCTTGGCGGAGTTAAAAATATCTTAACTAATGTCCTACTGTCAGGATTTACTCCAGAAATGTTTCAGGTATAGTAGATTTTGGGAAGAAAAGTTGTGAACCTTAGGCCCAAACAGCAAATTACCCTGCAATTACAAGCTCAAGCTCAAAAACAAATACATAAACTAGATAGCCTACAACAAAATGAAGTTGTACAGAAAATGACTCTCTATTATATTTTGCTCAAAAATATAATTTCAATACCTGCGTATTTATTCAAAGTCTGTTCCTTTCCCTCGATTGTCTCAGACGGTGCATCATCTCTCTCTTTGAGGATCTATATTCAGCACATTACTTATTGAAAAAGCTTGATTCTTATCGCCGCACATTATGAATAGAGCCTGTTTCTAGATTACTTTTATCATCACACTGGTCTTAACAGCCTGGTTTGCACAACGCACCTTCTAACACCACCACCATTATTCCTCTGCTTTATTTGGATGCGGGTTCTTTTATAGATATATATATAACTTACAGTAATTCCCCCTGATGTGCTGTTTTTCAGTCATTGCCTGGAAAGGCTGTGAGAATAATGATTAACCACAGTTTATTTGCTCACTGTGTGAATTATACCTGTTGACCAAAGGCGTGTTTTGTCTCTGAACCTTTAAGAATATTATAGATTCTGTATATAAGGAGCGTTCAGTTTGAATGTACAGTACATACAATACACATTATAGTTTTGTTCCAAGTCAAGCACAGTTTCTATTCCAACTCCCAATTCCGTGCTCTTTTTCTCATTCGACTGCACTGATTTGCATCCCTTTGTCTCTCCTTGTTTTCCAGCAACCAGAAAACCTACATCGACGAGTGCTGGAAGGATGTGCGAGTGGGAGACTTTGTGCGTCTGTCCTGTAATGAAATCATCCCTGCGGACATGCTGCTGCTGTATTCCTCTGACCCCCGTGGGGTTTGCTACATTGAAACCGCCAACCTGGACGGAGAGACCAACCTGAAACAGAGACAGGTGGTCTCAGACCTCCCACTGCAGGTACAGTAATAGATGAGGTGGTTTCATATGTTCAAGATGTGTGCATTGCAATGAATCGCACATTTTTTAATTTGTTTCCATTATATGTAGATTTTTTTTTACTTCATTACCTTTAGATAGAGTATAATGTTTCTTCAAATGCAATTGTTGGGGCATAACTTTATAACAAAGTGCAAATTAATGATAAAACATAATGATACAAATAATTTAAAAACTACAATCCACCAATGCAATATATACAAATATTGATTTATATCCTGAAGTGGCCCCATGGATTTGTTTGTGTAGGAAAGACAGAAGCCTTAAGATTCATAGGAAAAACTAAACAATACGATTAAATATCAGCAGCAGAACCACAGATAGCATCTTTTTATAACCCCCGTTTTTCTGCCCTCTCAAAACCTGGTGCCAACTTTACCCACAATGCAACTTAACAACCACAGTTGGGTTGTAGACTTTTGGTATGTGTTCCAAAAGGCTACAGTAGCCTAGAGATGATGTGCAAGATCCCTCAACGCCCTTATTGTGGTTAAGAGTAATATATCAAGGTCACGTTTGACTCCATTTAGCACTTTAAATGACTTTGTGTGTCTGATGAATTAGTGCCCAGGAGATACCGAGAGCTACAACAGACCAGCCTTCTCCAGAATGAGCTGGCATACAGGGTTGTGTCATTCTTCACAGTTTCCAGAGACAAGTGCTGCAGTATGAAAATTAGAGAGGCTATGAAATCTCGAACCCAGGCACACCACATACAACAAACTGTGTCAGACATGCCAGCATAGCACAACTGCGTATGGAGGTCAAAATAAGGAGTTAGCAAATAGATTGAAAACAGATGCTGTGCTACCACATCTGCTAACTTATGGTTTTCCTTAAAAATGAAGGATTCTAATTTTTCCTGGGCGGCAAAATCACCCTGCTGTAAATATTGAAAGCTGAAGTGCAACATGCATGTAGCCTTACAGTGATTCAGTGTTGCATTGAAGAAGGTGGTGTATGTATCCTCCAGCTCCGTTGGTTTTGTTGTTCTGTGAGACTTTCATGCTGCGATGTATTGAAAGAAGGAACGATGACAGAACTTTAACCCTGCACGCCAGCAACGCTTTTACTATCAAGGTCAGAATACAGGTGCGTTCCACTGTCAGGGGCAGCTGCTTGACCTCAGTGCTCTGGGGAGAAAGGCTGGTCTGCACATAAATTAGTCAGAATCGTGGGAAGATATTTATTTCGTGTACACTTGGGACGCTTTATGTGAAACGCAACCTCAATATGTAATTTAACCTTAACAACCTTTCATATTTTTAATAGTCTTCAGTCCTGACCTTTGCTGATTCAAGTAACATCACTTGAGGCAATTCACACAGCTCCCTCTGCGGCAGTAAGAGTCACAGCCCCGTGTTCAGGTTGACTGTCCGACTCATTTGCGTGAACATGATATCTCAGTATTCACAGCATTTCTTCAAAATTGGCCCAAACCTTTATTTGGACTCGAGGATGAACTGATTAGAATTCAGTCAAAGGTCACTGGGTTTTAATTGGCCTTATTTAATTCCCTCATGACATGCGTTATACTTCTATATAAGAACCGGGACAGACTTGGATTGGAACTGCACCTTGAGTGGTTGTGCAGAGCGTACGTCCATGAGGCAGTTGTACCTGCTGTTCTGCTTACATGTGCATTAGTGTTCACAAAGACCTGCTAACAGACTTCACATCCTGTTGTGGCCACATGTGATCAGTAGCCACTAAGGAAAGTGCATATATTTTTTACTAGAGTATGTATTCATAATTCTGCAGTTCAATGTGAAATCTGAGAGTATACATTTTTTTAAATATTATTGTATTGTACTTTTTAGATTCGACAGCCAGGTGTTGACTACAGACAGACATTGATATGTCTAATATTTCCATATATATTGCACTGAATTATAAGGCTGTTAGATAACAAGTTTCCGTCCATATGCTGGAGGAAATCCTCTCTACCGCTGAATTACAATCGACTACCTTGCTCTATATCCTCTACCTTGATGAAGGAAAACATTTTCTGATCAAATAGCTACGAGTCATGCTCCTACTTGTTTGCTCAACAACATGACACGAACATATTATATTGCTCCCACAGTCTGTTAGTGCTGATGGGATATTTGTTTGCCTTCTGATCTACATCTCTGTGATCATGTCTGACACCGGGCTTAGTGTTCGTCGTGTTATTTTACACCTCATTTACATTTACAGCCATTACAGCTGTATTACAGGTGTGTTAAAGGACTATTCGACTCCCTATCTGCCTTATTGAAAGTAAGGAAAGTTAAATCGGCACACTACTCCTACAGTGTATGTTACGCACATATTGAAGAAGAAATCCAATGAGAAAAAGAAATGGCCGCCCTTATCTTCAATAGACACATTGTACGCACTCAGGATTTGAGGGCGCTGGGCTCTCATTGCCCAATAAAACTAAACAGCTTGTATCCACAAAATCATAAAAACTGGTATTGACTAAGTTAGAGACAATTACATTACTCATCCAGTGGGTGACAACTGGCAGCCCCTTCAGTATGTTTTACTTCAGCTTTATTGGCTGCTGTAAAATATCTCTGTAAAAAATAACAGCCAGTAAAAAGACGATGGGGTATAGAAGACATCCCATGTTTTGTGCATCTACTTTTTCCTCTGATATATATAATGTGTTGTATTTGTATCTGTTTTTCCACATGAGATTGTATCTGCAGGTTTGATTGAATTTGTTGATTGTGTGTGTTTTCCAGGGAGTCGAGTTCACCCCCGAGAGCTTCCACAGCCGGATCGAGTGTGAGAACCCCAACAATGACCTCAGCAGGTTCAGGGGCTACATGTACGTTTCTTTTCAACATCGACACCGAACATTCACATCTGTGAACCCTTTTTAAACTGTCTGCTTATGGTCTTGAAAAAACTGTGTATGTTTAAAAAACTCTCCGCAGGCTAATATGAAAATACGCACAGCAGTTTGCAGGATGCATAGTGATGAGGTCATTATCTTCACAAATGACATAATACACATATCATGAACATAAGAAATACCTGTCTAGTTTAGTGTAACCCTTTCATAACCAGTTAAAATCTCCTTGTACGTTTAAGCAACAGACCTGCTTCACAACAAACATCTGTCATATGAACCAACTGAACTGTGAAGCCTGCTTTGCATAAAGTGGTCTCGGCAGATTTCCGAAGAATTGTGGCATTCCGTTCTTTCCGTTCACATTTACATTCACCTACACTGCCACACCAATTACAACCCGACCCATCCATTGTATTGTCAATACCACTTAGTTAGATGATTGGCTGACCAACTTCAGTCTGCAGCATCTGATCGTGTACTCAGTTACATTTTACTATGGTGTGTAGTTGAGGATTTTTTGTTATATCTCTTGAAACCTTCTTTAGATCCCAATGTTGATGTTGAAAAGATGAGTTCTGACAGAAAAAAACAAGAAAGTTAAAGGGCTGTAAAATGCTCATCCAGTCATTTTATTCAACCTGTGTAATGTGCACATTGAACTTGTTATAGCTTCATCATTAGGGCTGCATCTTCATTTCTAAAAAGATGGGAACTGAGATGTTGCAGGCATGTTGTGCAGCAGAGTCTGAGCTCTGGCTTCTTGTTCGTGTGTGTGTGTGTGTGTGTGTGCGTGCATGTGTGTGTTTTTCCACAGGGAGCATTCCAGTGGGGTTCGTGTGGGCCTCCATAACAGCAACCTCCTGTTGAGGAGCTGCACCATCCGCAACACTGAGACGGTGGTGGGCATTGTGGTCTATGCCGGTAGGTGAACAGCATCACACACAACACATCAACATTGGTTTCACTGCTCACTGCAGTCTGAGTTTTCGGTTTGAGCAATGTCATCGCATATTTCAAAGTGTTTGTTTTTTATATGTAAAACCATGAAGTCCTATTAAATCAATGCAATGTGATGGACTGCATTCTTGCCTTGCAGCACAGTTGACATTCACACACACCATTCACACAGCACTTCTATATCTACTGGACTCGGCCGAGGTTGATGCTCTATCTCGTCCTGTTAAAGACACTGAAATGTAATAGATTCTTCCCACAAGTTTCATGGAAATCCAGTCTGTAGCTTTTGTGTCATGTGAAATAACAGAAAAACAAGCAAACACCAATGAAACACAACCTCTATGGTAATAATCTGCTTCCTCATCCTGAGAATGTAATCTATTGACTAAAGCTTGAAACTATGAACATAATGAAACTGTAAACTACTAAAGCTTTTTAATTGTCAGCTTTGCTCACAGTACAGTACGTGTGTTTCTGTCACTGTGCGACGTAGGCCATGAGACCAAAGCCATGATGAACAACAGTGGGCCGAGGTACAAGCGCAGCCAGCTGGAGAAGCGTCTGAACACGGACATCCTGTGGTGTGTGGTCCTGCTCGTCGTCATGTGTCTGACTTCTGCTGTAGGTGTGTACCGACACTGACTGACAACACACAGCTCTCACTCCACAACACAGCTGTGGACAGCAACCATGACACCTCAGTGTGTTCCAGAGACTGAGCCGTGTCCAGCTTTAACCTCCTGTGTTCAGAGTGATGAGCTGCTCCGGTGTCTTGGTGCATTTCAGGTCACGGCCTCTGGCTGAAGAACCTAAAAGACCCCGTTTTTGGGGTTAATATGGACACGGCCCCTGCCTTGGCTGGATTCTATGTCTTCTGGACTATGATCATTGTGCTCCAGGTATAATGTTAAACATTTCTTCTTGCACTTTTATTCACATTATAGATTCATTACACCTTTTCTATTTCAGGATATTTGAAAACGAATCAACAAATCTACTGTAGAATTTAGTTTCATGTATTAAAATATGGAAGGTTTCAAAGGTTATGATAAAAAATTATTTCAACGAATCAGTCAACTTGTGAATTTTTCATTAAACTGGCAGCAACAGTGGTACGATAACCCAAAATGACAGAGGCAAAACATATAAAGAAACAATTACATTAAGTCATTGCAACGTTTACTTAGCTTTTACTGTTCCATGTCACTAACCTGTCTGATTTCATAGATATAAAGTATTTAAAAACTCTTCTACCTTATGTTACTTCATGGACCGGTGAGGAAATTAAATATATTTAAATGAAATGTACGATAATCAAGCACCAAAACACAGCACAGCAATTTATAATAACATATATGGTCTGTATTTATATAGAGTTGTTCTAATATTGAGGACCACTCAAAGCGCTTTACAGTACAGTTTTGCCATTCACACACACATTCTTACCGTGCATCTATGGTTGGAGGACGACTGCTCTACCCCTCAGCCACAGCCGCCCACATCTAGCAGTGACAGTCATTTCTATCTTCTGTCTGTCTCAGTACTTGTAAGATAAACCGAACTAGAGGGGCACTCAGCCAGGGTAAACTACCAAGCTGATTGGCCACTTTATCTCCAAACTGCACATGTACACAGAAATGTTCTGCAAACTGCTCACATTAAACGTAGGCCAAGTTCTGATATAGCTAAGAGGAATATTTGTTACTGTACCTAAAGATCATCACTTAAAATGCCTTTATTTGATTAACAACATTTTGATTGTTAACAGGATCCACAGGATATTAGCTCTCTAAAATTCCTGGATCTGCCCATTACCCATACTGCATCCGTCTACAAAGATTGGTGGGAATCCATCCAGTCGGTTTTGTGTAATACTGGTGACAGAGAAAGAAACAAACAGCCCATACATCTGCTACTGCCCAACCGTCCCCTATGAAACCACATTTAAATTCACTACATCCATCTTTTGGATCTGCACCAAAATGCCCACAGCCATAATATCAGTCCCATAAACATTAGTAACATTTGTAAGATCCATAAATAATTTTCTTAGAAATCAGTGAAAATTTTGAACATGTCCTGTTTTGCTATACTGGAGAAAGTGAAAAACGATCCTGGATCCGCACCCTGATCCGAATCCACACCACAGGTGAATGGATTCTTCTTTGGGTTGTGTCCCGGCCCTCCACTAAATATCATGGATATTTTCTGGATCCCTTAACAAACAAACAGATATAAACATAACCTCCTTGGTGGAGATGACAGATTCTCCATTACAGAGTAATTTCAAAGTGATTGGTCAACTTAGTGTGCTGCCAGGTGATGTCACATTTCATTGCACTCAGAGATATCATCAATATTTATGGTCCAGTTTCTTTTTTGATCTCTGGGTTACATAAAACATTAGTTGTATTGTATTCATGAGCACGTGTGCTTCCATGGAACCTCTGTCACACGCTTCAATCATTGATCAGTCTACAGTCTAAGAAGTACTCGTCATGTCAATGAATGCGTCCTGCATCCTTTTCTGTCCAACAGGTGCTGATTCCCATTTCTCTGTACGTGTCCATTGAGATTGTGAAACTGGGCCAGATCTACTTCATCCACAACGACTTAGACTTGTACAACGAGCAGCTGGACTCCAGGATCCAGTGCCGGGCCCTCAACATCACTGAGGACCTGGGTCAGATCCAGTACCTGTTCTCTGACAAGACAGGAACTCTGACAGAAAACAAGATGGTGTTCCGCCGCTGCAGTATCTATGGGGTCGAATATCCTCATGAGGAAAATGGTAAGAGCCACAATGCTTCCACTTTTATTAGCTCTGTTAGAGATATCGTGTATTTTAATAGTAGTGACTCATCACCTGATTAGATGGTGCAACAGGAACAACGTTTTTTATTCAGAAGTAACAGGGGCCAAACCTTTTCAATGGATCGATATTGGCAAAAATAAATCCAATATCCCATCAAATATTCTAGTGTACTAGTGTAAAAAACGATACTTGATACCACACACAGGTACTGGACACACAAATAAGATTATTCTTTTCTTCTTTTGTCAACGTGCATAACACAAAGTACTATTACAGAAAAAAATCTTCTCTTTGTAATGCAGCCTTGGGTTGAAAATCTGAATGTAGATCTACTTCGGTACTTTTTGGAATGGTATCCAAAGTGATATTAATGGAGATTGTATTGGTTTAAACTCGTTGTATTGAAAAAGTATCAATACTTTTAACGACCGGAGTGTCAGTGTGAAAAATAACAATCGTTACCAGTGGGTTAATTAACCTTCATGGTGTACGTAACTCGGTGACAGTACAAAGTGGAACAGTCTGCTGTGGGGTTAGTGTGATAGTCTGGAAAACAGTGAGCTGATCCCCTCACATCATTTTCAGGAGTCACATTTTCCAGTCAAAGAAGATTGTGTCAATGTTCCAGAAATATAACAATCATATGAATGTATTCATTTATCCTCTGTCTAACTGGGAAGGTGCCACTCAGACACAATATCTCTTCTGTCAGGATGGGTCTGGTAAACATGGGCTGCAGTGAAGTAAAGAAGATGTATAGATTATTAAAAACACGGGTTAGAAACAAGGACATTGTTCTGTGAATAAAAAATTTAAATTTTGTATATTAATTCCAACCATGTGCATGTAAGCAACGGAACATTCTGAGCCTCAGTAATGTCCTCAAAAACATTTGTAATTCTTCTAAATGTTTGAGTCCTGTTGTTATTGTTATCCATGACATCGATTCCTCTTCTTATATTATAATATCCTGTCACCGTGCACCATGGTTTGTCATCACAAACAGTGATTCTTTTAAAGCCTTTAGCTGCTACTCTTGGCTTCTTTTTTCCACTTGTAGGGAGAGTACCCACAGCAACCCTCCATTTACATAAATGTCATTAGCTCAGGGGTTCATAAACTTTTCTACCGGGTCGCACCCAGTGGGTCATGCTGGAGATAACCTTCTAGGGAGACGCCTATCTGAAATAGAATGAAGTACAAAGTGTAACTCCAGATCCTTTGAGTACACTGCAGCCCTCAAAGCTCCAGTCTCATTGCAGTGTGTAAAGAAAGACCAAGGCGGAGACCTGATAGGTTGTGGACAAAACTTCTGCTCAAGCATGAGCAGGAGTCATCCCACTTGTGACGTCATTAGAGGGGTGCAGTTTGGCATTTTTTTCAAATGGGCATGAATGCTGGGCAGAGGATGGGTCACTTTGTTTAAAGCTGAGTTCTTGGAACAAAATGGCTGCAAATAGGTCAAGAAACAGGATCAGACAGGTTAGTACCGGACTGACCAGTGCAGTTTTTGGAACTGTGTCCAGCAATGTAGCCATGATGACCCTATCAGCTACTCAAGTTGATTATCATAATGCATCGAATGAATGACCAGGGCCTGTAGATATGATGTGAAAGATAAAAGTCAATGTGCAAAAGTGCAACAATAGCATTAATTGTACAAACACAATTGTTTTTGAATCAAATGTAACATTTTTTTAGTTTTGGAGCCAAATGATTGTCCATTGAGATTATTATTAGGTAAATGAACACTGTTGCACTAGTACAATGGTTGAACATAATATGAATCACATGAATAATCTATGAATTACATTCACTGAATCACTGAAGCTATCGTAGTGGCACCCCATATTTCTGTCCTGCTTATGTTGGAAATGTTTAATGTTTCTGTCGCTCTGTGTGTGTGTGCATGTGCATGTGTGTGTGTGCATGTGTGTGTGTGTGTGTGTCAGCTCGGAGACTGGAGGTGTACGAGGCGGAGAAGGACAAGGCAGCGGGTCGCTCTGTGACTCTGAGGTCGGGCTGCAGTGGTAAATCTCTCAGCTGTCGCTCCCTCAGCTGCAACCGCAGCTCTGTGTCTCTGCATACGCTCACTGCTGAGTCGGAGGAGGAGGAAGAACAGCTGGCCAATCAGATCCAGGCCAGAACCAGTGCCTTCTGCAGCCGCATGGTCAGACACACACACATCCGTCTGTCCTTCTGTCCATCCCTCTCTCTCTCTGTCTGTCTCAGTATTTGGTCACACATTCTTCACCTTAGGGGGAACAAGAATGGCACTCAGAGTACATACGTCCACCAAGGCCCAACAGTCTCGTTATGAAACCACATTTAAATGAACTAGATTCATATTTTTATTTTGATCTGCATCAAACTGCACACTCTCATTAATATCAGTCCCCTAAACATGTCTGATTAAGATCATCTTGGTTGATTTCTCTGAAAATCTATTCCCACATTTAATTTGTGTATTCCTGCTGACTAATAGACAAACAGACGCAGATGTAAACATTACCTCCTCGAGTAAGTTAGAATGTGTATTTGAGGTCCATCCCTTTTAACACACTTCCTTTGTCACTAAATGTGTGTAGTGGCTCAGAGTCGAGTGAGGTTTTATGTTGCGGTGCAGCTGTGACTGTTGTGACACACAACAAACCTCAACCTCTGTCAATATGGTGGAAAGGTCATCTCTCAAACAAGGTTGTGTTGTGACTGGGACATGTGTGACTGCCTATGGAGCTTTCAAACCGGTGATTATTGATGGTGGAAGTAACAGGATGAATGAAGACAGATTTCAAAAGACACTAATTACACTGTAGAGGTCTCTGATGGGGAGGGGGATGTTATGAGCAGCACCAAGCCTGAAACGTGTCAGTTTAATGTCCAGGACCCATGTGTTCAGTGTCTGCTGTCTGTAGATTCAAAGACTTCACATTGGCTGCAGAGAATCTTTTGTTAGACTGAATATATCTGTCCAATTACCTTTGAAGCCCTAACCTGTGGCTATTGTATGTTTATACGGCTAAAGCCCTCAAACAGTTGTCTTTATATTGATGTAAACTTACTCAAATTAAAGGTCCAGTTTGTTAGATTTAGGTGAAAGGGATCAATTGGCAGAAATTTAATGTAGAATAATCCTCATGATGTTTTCACTAGTTCGTTTCATCTAAATTGTATGAATTGTAGTTTTCTTTACCCCAGAAAAGAACCTTTATATTTAAATACTTTATATTTACATCGAGGGGACCCTCTCTACAGAGGCCGCCATGTTTTTTACATTAGTCCAGGCTCGACAAACTAAACAACTTTTGAGTTTTTATGACAATTAAAGACTACCACAGTTTCTTTTTCATGTTTGGAAGGAGAGGGTGAGGTGAGGGGTGTTCAGCTGCAACATGAAACTTCAACACTAGATATCACTAAATTCTACACACTACCTTTAAAGCTGAGACTTGGCACTTTTATGTAACGTCCATAATTTTATTTGAACTCAATGTGCTAAAGGTCAGAGCCTGAAGAACAAAAATGCTTCCAGCCTGAACTCTATACATCCAGATCCGAGCCTAATGTTGCTTCAGGCTGATTTTCAAATTTTCAAATAATAACCTGGAATGGTAATATTTATCAGTTGTCTAATGCTTATCTTATATTATATGTTAAAAACAGGTTAAAGTCACCTTAAAAATATAAACAAGACACAAACTACATGAAACTTTGACTCTAGTGTTTAATTTATCAAGTCATTATCAATTTCTCTTGATTTCTTAACTGTATGCTAATGTGCCTGGACAAGTAATCTATAAATACACTATGCTCCTGGGCTTTATGTGTTTATGTTCGTTGTAAATGGGCTGAAACACAAACACTGGTTTGATCATTTCAATCTAATCATACATTTAAACAGAGGTACAGAACTGAATCACTGGAGCATCAAACACTCAACAATTAGATTTATCACTTGCCCCCAAACTAAGGTCATAATACCATACATAGTGAGCATTTAATTTAGTTTTTCTTTTCTTTTTTATTCTCATGCTCTAGCAATGAAAATGAATCTCTCGCTGCTCCCGTCCTTGTCTGTTCAGGCGAAGGAGGTGGTGCCAGACCCTGAGCTGGTGAGGAAGTTGAACTGGTTCTGCTCTCCCCTGAACGAGGCCTCCCCTGGGACTCCCTCCAGCCTGGAGCTCGCCTACATCACTGACTTCTTCCTGGCGCTGACCATCTGCAACAGTGTGGTGGTCTCCTCCCCCAGTCAGCCTCGACATGTGGTGAGCACATGATCCCAGAGTTTTATATTTTCACATTGTAGAACAAATCAGCGCCTTTATTTGTTTACGGAAAGCTTCACATGTAGCTCATGTTGAACGTAATGAAGGCTAATGTAACTGTACGAAGCTGTGAAAGTTCTGGTATAATGTGACGTGGTGTCGCTGTTACCTGAAATTATCATTCCATTAAAAGCTGTTACCATTACATCCTTAAAGGTTCAGTGCGCAAGATTTAGTGACATCTAGTGGTAAAGTTTCATGTTGCAGCTGAATACCCCTCAACTCACCCTCCCCTTCCAAACATGAAAGAGAACCTGTGGACTTTAGTTTGTACAGTTTGGACTACAGTAAAAACATGGCGGCCTCCGTAGAGAGGAGCCTCCCGATGTACGGTGAATATAAAGTATTTAAATATAAAGGGTTCATTCTAGGGTAAAGAAAAAAACTATTTGTACAATTTAGATGAAACACGCTAGTGAAAAAATCACTAGGATTAGTTCATATTTAATTTCTGCCGATAGATCCTTTCTCCTAAATCTTTCACAAAATCTTTTGATTTGATTTGGGTTTTTTATCTTCTTCCCTGTAGGTGCCTGATGCACGAACACCTCTAAAGTCTCTGGAGGAAATCAAGCTGTTGTTCCAGCGCTTCAGCTTCTCTCCATTCGCTGCACTGTCCACGTTCTCCCCTCCCCAGATCAGAGGTAGCCCTCGCAACTTCACCAGAAGGCTGTTCACCCGGGGGAAGACTGGCTCCTTCTCCCCAACAGCCAACAACGCTACAGACAGCTCAGAACCAGGGAAAGACGGAAACATGGAAAGCCCCGAACTGAGGTGTGGACTGGACCTATCTGCACCAGGGGTGGGAGGAAATGCTGCACAGATGGAGGACGATATCAAGGAGGATGATATCAAGGAGGATGATATCAAGGAGGATGATATCAAGGATGCAAAAACAAACCGGCCCAGACAGGAAGTGGACTCTGATAGTGACGTTGATGACGAGCTCCTGTATGAGGCGGAGAGCCCAGACGAGGCGGCTCTGGTCCACGCAGCGCGGGCGTACCGCTGCACCCTCAGGGGACGCTCTGCAGAAAGCCTGCTGGTGGATCTGCCAGGAATCGGCTCACTGGCTGTGCAGCTGCTTCACATTCTGCCCTTCGACTCCAACAGGAAGAGGATGTCCGTGGTGGTCCGCCACCCACTCACGGGACAAGTGGTAGTTTACACCAAGGGAGCCGACTCTGTTATCATGGACCTGGCTGAGACTCCTAAAGGTAAATTCACTCGAGGAATACAAATCTGCAGGCCTGAACGAAGAATGTTGTCTGCTGACTGATGACAAACACTAATAATATTGATACTGATAATGATATTTTGTCTGTATCACCTTCACTTATATGTTCAGGAGCAGAGCAAGCTCAGGAGATCTACAGTCACATCAGAGATCAAACCCAGAAACATTTAGACGGCTATGCCAGAGAAGGCCTCCGCACACTCTGCATCGCTAAAAAGGTAACTCAGATTCATTCATTGGCTAATTATTTATGTGAAGGGAATGTAAAATAGTATACGTTTGTACATAAATATGTTATATATTATTGTGTCTGTCATATAAAACATCATTCAATAATTAACATGTCACTGTGTGGTTTTCTGTAACTACACTGTGCATTATAACAGTGAGTGGGTTTGGATTTAACTTGGATTTAATTATTTGCTAGTTATCCCACAAGACATTTTTCTCAGACTACACAACTAATCCCAGCCAGAGTGTCAAAAAAATGTTTACTTAGTTTGAATGGAAGATCTAAAACAGCAATAAGATGAAGTAAAATACACATGATTTTACTTTTTATGTATGAATTCACTGTCATAATAAGAGAAACATGTGTTAAAAGGACAGTAATTCAACCGCTTGTCCTTTTCGAGAAGGAAACAAACTATCCATGCCAAGATAAACACAGTCAACTGTCCAATCACAGCTAATTTATATTTAAATATATTCAATTTTATGTAATTGCTTTGCTGTTGTTTGTATCCTTTAATGTGAGGCAGTTTTTAGCTTTCTCAAGAAAAATGCTACACAAATAAATAGTATTATTATTATTATTATCATCATTATTATCCTGTGGCTCTGGTGGTATAGAGGATTGTCCACTAACCAGAGGGTCAGAAGTTTGATTCCTTGCTCCTCCCTTCTGTGTATGACTGGTGTGTGATAGAGAAAGTGCTGTGTGGATGTGACTCGTACTGTAAAGTGCTTTGAGTGGTGGATAAGACTGCCATACAAATTCAGTCAATTTACCATTATTGTTTGTTTTGTTTCATTTGTGATTAGCTGCAGGTTTATGTGATGGATTACAGGAAGCTGCATGAACAGACACTTGTGAGCTGTTCCCCACTCATGTCTTCATGTCGGTTCAAGTAATGAATCCATTCGCGTAACCTCACCACTGTAAGAAGACGTGTTGCTGAGTGTGATCTTGTGTCTGGAGCAGGTTCTGGAGGAAGAGGAGTATGAGGTGTGGCTGAAGAGGCAGCTGGTGGCAGAAAGCAGCATAGAGAACAGAGAGGAGCTGCTGCTGGAGTCAGCTCAGAGACTGGAGACCAACCTCACCCTGCTGGGTAGGAGAGCCACTCACTGCAGTCTGACACATGGATCACTCAAACAGACATAGCTGGAAGTGTTGGTGCCCAAGTTACACCACATGGAAACTATGCTCTGTCCTCCTGGACAGTGTTGAAATGAAAAACTCTTTGTCACACATACCTGCAGGCCTTTGGTTTGTCATAGAATAAAACAAATAGGCTGTGAAAAGAGCTGATTTCAGGCTTATTCTGAAAAGATCTTTGAATTATTGGTATGTATTAGAATGAGTCATTGAGCCTATTTGAACAGAGAGAAGATCTGAAGTCTGAGAAGATCAGGAAGAAAATAATTCCCGAGCATGTTTAACATAAAGGCTACAAGACCAACTCCAGCAGTTTCACATGCCTGTGACCAAAGTTGTCGACATTACTTCAGTCGGGATCCCTTTTTTCAAAATCTATTTCGCAGTTTTGTTGAAAATATCGAAAGAATTTGATTGCAGTTTGTTATATTTAGTGGCATGGCTCTGCTCTGGGCCTCACTCCCCTTCCAAATGTATATGTGGAAGGCCTGCGGTAGGGAGAGCACATCTCTCCACCCTTCCATAAGCCTTCCTGGAAAGTGAGGCAGAGGGAGCAGCAGCTAAAAAACTCAGTTTGAAAAGGAGGTGCTGGGGAGGAGGTGGGTTACGAAGTGGCTTGCAGCGAAAGCGGGAAGAGTCGGCCTGGTAGAGCAGCTCAAACAGAGCGTTGCCAATTGAATGCATAGGAGGGATCAGCTGAACTAACACAGTGCTCAATTAACAAGTGTAAGGTCCATTGGACTTTAGCCAACCTCCCAATACATGGTCACAAGAGGATAACTGACACGGTTTGAATAGGACACTCTGATTGGTGGAAAAAGGAAGCAAGGCGAACTTTGAAAGAGACCTCCGATATCAAGGTTCATTAATGTCCAGTCAGATCATATGTCACTCAGATAGAGGCCACATTTGAGAATGTAAAACATAAGTCACACTGGAGAATTCTGAAGTGGCCTGCATGAGATCTTAATCTAACTGAATATCTACGGAAAGAGCTGAAAGTTACGGTTGGTAGAAAGGACCGATCCAACCTGAGAGAACAGGAGCAGTTTGCTGAGAGGTCTCAGTTGAAGCTAAAAAAAAAAAAAAAAGCCTTGTTGCAGTGACTCTCTGAAGAGAGTGCAAGAAAATGTCAGGTTAAAGTATGTTGAATCCTGCCATCTGTATTTAAAGGTGCAGTGTGTAGAATTTTGTGATATCTAGTGTTGAAATTGCATGTTGCAGCTGAACACCCCTCACCTCACCCTCTCATGAAAAAGAACCTGTGGTAGCCTTTAATTGTCATAAAATCTCAAAAGGTGTTTAGTTTTTTCAGTCTGGACTAATGTAAAAAACATGGCGGCCTCCATAGAGAGGGTCCCTCGATGTAAATATAAAGTATTTAAATATAAAGGACCTTTTCTGGGTTAAAGAAAACTACAATTCATACAATTTAGATGAAATGAACTAGTGAAAACATCATGAGGATTATTTTACTTTAGATTTCTGCCAATAGTTCCCTTTCGCCTAAATCTTCGACCTTTAAAATAATATGTTACATCAACAATCAAAAGCCATAGGTGTATTTTATTGTTTCTAAATATTGATGACAATAAAGACCTTGAATCTTGTATCTTCTATTAAAATAGAAAAGATGTTTATGCCAGATACCTTTTTCAGTTTCAACCTCTATCTGAGAAAAATATGTTTTAATGCCTCTGTGCCAACCACAGCCAGTGGCCCATGGAAATATGTTTTCAGGTTATCAGTCCTGCCTTTGCTCCATTATTTTGAGCACGATATCTCAAGAATGCTTTGAGGGCAGGATACCAACATGTTCAGCGCTGTCAGCATATTAGAACTTCTTTTGTCTCTGTGTTTGTTCTCAGGTACCACAGGGATTGTCGACCGATTGCAGGAGGACGTCCCAGAGACCATTGAAGTTCTTCAGCAGGCTGGTATCAAAGTCTGGGTCCTCACCGGAGACAAACAGGAGACGGCCATTAACATCGCTTACGCTTGTAAACTCCTACGTCCGAATGACCAACTGCTGACAGCCAACTGCGGAAGCAAGGTCAGTGGGTCAAACATTCGCCGAGAAGGTTGTGTCTTGTGTCTTAACCCCTGTTGGTTTGTTTGCATGCAAGATAAAACCAAAACAACCCAACAGATTTCCAAGAAACTTAGTGGAAGGGTGCAGTATAGGTCAGGGAACATCCAGTTTTGATGCTGATCCAGATCAGTGAGACGATCCAGGATTTTTGTTTAGCAACACAGTGGAAGAGAATCTTGAACTAGGGAATCTTGTTCATTAATTCATGTGCATCACTAATAGGATTAGACTTTGTCCACTGTGCTCCTGAAGCACTCAAGGTTTGTTAGAATTTCATCACTGAGATCTACAGAGAGTTCTGTGATCATCATTGTTTGATTTCTGCACGAGGAATTGTGACCACAATTTTGACTCACTTTCAAAGTGTGATTTTTTTAAATATGAAAATGATGAATCAGTTTTATCAATTTTAAATAATATTAATATAAATAAATAATGAATAAATACATTTTACTGAGTAACACTAACATGTGGTTTTCATGTAAAAAAAAACAACAAAGCCTATCAATATGTTGAGCAGAGCTGTGACTGTGTAGTCCCACTGACTGAACTGAAACACAACTGACGAGGATATTACCCATGATCCCCAGCTTCCTGAACCAGAAGAGCTGCAGCGGAATCAAATTTAACAAACTCTGCTCAGAATTCTTGATATTTCAAAAGTTTCCTGACTCAATATTAGAGATGAATAGTGATTACTTATATTATAATTACACATATATATATATATATATATATATATATATATATATATATAACTGTAGGAGTGCCAGAGTTCACAATATTTGATGTTTATCTGTATAATGTTAACCATATGTATAGCAGTCTTATAATATTTATTCATTTTATGGTGAATAAAAAAGGATTTTGTTGAAGAAAATATATAAATTGTGATATTGACAACTAAAATAACTGAAAATAAGAAGAAGGAATAGAATAATATAATATGATGTATAGTTACACATATACATGTAGAACTTATCATACAAGTTGTATGATTACATCTTTTTATAGACAGTCTATGGAAAAAAACTGCACATTATTATTTAGTGCTGATTTATTAATTAATTCAATTTACTCCATCATTAATTTCCTTCCCACCAGGATGCGTGTGCAGCTTTTCTCAAGGAGCTCAAACTAGAAGTGCAGTGTGGCCAGGAGGGTTTGACCGAAGTGACTGCAGCAGGGGCTCATGGGGAATCCTCCTCTGGCAGCATATCCAGCTTCATCCTGGTTATAGACGGCCAGACGCTGGACTGGGCGCTTCAGGAGGAGCTGAAGAGTGACTTCTTAGAGCTGAGCCGCAGGTGCAAGGCGGTCATCTGCTGCAGGTCCACTCCGCTGCAGAAGAGCCAGGTGGTTCGGCTGATCCGCGATGAGCTCGGCGTCATGACTCTGGCAGTGGGTGAGGATTAATGCTTGAACTGCTCGAGGGTTTTCCCATTTGCTTAATTTAAGTCTGATCACACAACAGCAGCGGTCGTTGTTAGACCTGGTGGTAACAAACGACTTTAGGGTTGGGCAATATGGATAAAATCTTCTGCTATGATATAATTTAATAATAGTTATAACTGTATTTGTATAGCACTTATCTAAACAAAGTTACAAAGTGCTTCACAGGAAAAAATATAAACTCCATGGCTAGAAGAAGAATAAATTATAATAAAAAGGTATTTAATTCAGTTACATTTTTTGGGCCACGGAGCAGTTTAACCATCACATTTGAGCTCTGTAAGACTGGTTGTTGTAATGAAAATAATAACTTCAATTGTACCTCAGTGTCATCAAGTGTTTCACCCTTTTAATCACAATAACATGGAGAGAGGCTAAAAGTAAAAAGTATATGGTTTCATATCATGATATCAATGTACAGTCTATTTAGTGATATATATATACATATATATATATCACTAAATAGACTATATATATAAATATATATATATATGTATATGAAATATTGGAACATTGCAATACTTTCATCAAATTTGATGATTATACATATCATGATATCGTCCTATCATAAAACAAGAAAGTCTAAAGTTGACTTATCTCTTCTGTATGTCGATGGAGGTTTTTTCCTATCTTTATTCAAGAGCGTGGTCTTTCAGTTTGAGAGCATGGACTTTTCTGTTGCACAAAAAAAATCCAAGCACACAGTTTGAGCAGCGGCAGAGCAAATTTAAGTGCAAACAGGCTATTTGAGTGCAAGGCCAGGGTTTTTATGAAAAGTAATACACAACCAGAGATAGGAAAAAAGCTCCATAGATATACGCTGAATCTGTAGATGAGACACAATTTGGGCCCAGAAGTCTCTGGTGTCCACTTCTGGTTTGACCATTTAGGTTCATAAACAGTCCATATGAAGAGGAAGAGAGGCTGAACTCATTGACTGAAAGAAATAAAAAAGAAAATTTGCAATGCAGTGCATACAGCTGTTAATATAGATCAGCCAAAATGTTGCCTGGACACTGTTTGTGATAAAATGTGATAAAAGAGTCTTGTAAACAGTGAATGGCAAATGGAAGATGGAGTCTTGGCTCACATATCTGTTGTCTACATCGCGAGCCCCAGAGTATTTGCTGTTGCCCCAAGAGGCTAAATTGACGATAGCCTCAATCAGTTGACAGTTTTACTTGATGAGCAGAATTCTTAATGAGTATCTCATATGAGTTAATGAGCACACAGGGACATTTTTTGATGCATGAGATCAATCAGTGACTTTTACATTTGATGATGCTAATGCCAGCTGAGGAAAGCATAATCGAACTGCACTAACACAGAATACTGCAGCTTCACATAGCTCATAGAAATACTTCAAGTACATCAATAAACATGGAGAACAATAAAAGGTTTATTTTTGTCATCCAGGTGATGGAGCCAATGACGTAAGCATGATTCAGATGGCTGATGTGGGCATTGGGATATCAGGTCAAGAGGGAATGCAGGTAATGACCCCAGCATTCATTCTGACACAACACCAACCAAAACAACACGGGTCTTTATGAATATCAGTGAGGTAGATTGTATTATTGTATGTCATGTTCACATGCCACAGATATGAGACTGTCCCAGAGAAGGGACTTTCAATATTTGTTGTACCTACATGTCCTCTATTGTGCGTCGCTCCCCAGGCTGTGATGTCCAGTGACTTCGCCATCTCCAGGTTCAAACACCTCAGCAAGCTGCTGCTGGTTCACGGTCACTGGTGTTACTCTCGTCTTGCAAACATGATCCTCTACTTCTTCTACAAGAATGTGGTGAGAAGACGTTTTTCAAGCTCTTTCAAATGTGTATTTAACAGCCTGATTAAAGTGTGTGACCGCACATTCACTTCAAATAAGAACAAACATTGAGAAACAGTTCAGATGTTTGGATGATACTAATTCCTGTCTGCCTCTCTCTCTCTGCAGATGTATGTCAATCTGCTGTTCTGGTATCAGTTCTTCTGTGGCTTCTCTGGGAGCGTCATGACCAACTCCTGGGTACTGATCCTGTTCAACCTGATCTTCACCTCCGTCCCTCCCCTCATCTATGGTATCCTGGACCAAGACATGCCTGCAGAAACTCTGAAGGGGGTTCCTGAGCTCTACCAGGCTGCACAGACCTCCAAGGTGAGACACCCAACACAAAGCAGACAGTTCAAAACCCACAATCCAAGCTGTTGTTGGCCAGTACCAACAACTTGAAATATCACCAGTCAAAGCAGCGTAACATCAGAGCTATCTCTAGTCTTAAAGTTATTACCACCACCGACAGGGAGAACAAAAATAATAAATGTGCAACATATCCATGTTCCACCCAAGACAGAATACTCCAATCCCAGCTGAGGTAGAGCGAGAGGTGGGGTATAACTTGCACAGGGCCGATAAGAGTCTAACAACCATTCACCCTCAGTCTCACACATGCACTCGATTTAGTCTCCAGCCAAGCTGCATGCTTTTGAAGCCAAAGCACACAGAGAAAAAACCAGACAGGCACAGAAAGAAGATGCAAAACGCCACCCACTGAGAGGCCCCGGCCCTCGGCCCTCTGATTCATACTGTTTTTAGTGTGACATAAAGTCTACTCCTAGGAGTCACCATGACTGGAGAAGATATGTTACACCATCACCCTGGGAAAGAAAGTTTCTCATCCTGATGACGGTTGAGCTGTTCTGCTTGTTCTCCCACCAACAGGTGGTTGCTCAGGTGGGATGGCTGAGATGAGAAGATCCTGAATGAATGTTGCTCATATGTTCTAAAGCACGCACATGTGCACACTGGAGGCTTCGACAGAAATGCTGGGCATTCACTTGCTTCACTTGCCCTGTGTGTGGCAGGGCAGGCATCAGCCAGTCAAATGGCATTTATTTTTAGGCATTTAAGTAAAAATACTCAAGTGGAGGCTCTATCTTAGCAGTTTGTACAAACACAGTTTCTGTCAGACTGCAGAATGAGCCCAGAGAGAGGTGCCAGCTGGTGAACCAGGTATGTGTTCACTGGCTTGTGTTTATTACCCATGCATGCCGTCTTAACCTTGCACGGACAGCTAGCATGTCACATTAGCATGAAAGCCAGCAATGCCGTGTGTTCCAAACAGGAAATTGTGAGTTGTTGTTGTCATTGCTATGACGACAGTGAAGGCACCAAATGTGTCAGGCACGCCCACCATCACGTGCTAAAGCAGAGTGCTCAGTTATGCTACTAAATAATGTTGATGTATTATTTAATTACTAATTAATTTATATGTATTGTTAACGACTGTTAATAAACTGGGGTGTAACATTTGAGGACTGTTACATTCGGTCACAGTAGACTACAGGTATGTGACTTTAAGTATAATATAGTGACACAGAAACTATTACAACATTGTCAATTGATCAAATATAAATGAAAAAAAAAACAGAGAAACACTTTGGTTAAGATCCTTAAAATTATTTTGTCAAAAATGTAAAATGGTTACATGTGGGTGAGGAAAGAAAGAAAGAAACCTGGACCTCATGAGGAGAGTGTGTGACGGTACTTCAGAAAGACTAATGGATGACTCGTGTTTCTCTGCAGATTTATGTTCCCTACATGTTCTGGGTCACAGTCCTGGATGCATTTTACCAAAGCCTTGTATGCTTCTTTATACCTTACTTTGTAAGTATACTGCATCAGAACATTCACCACTGTCAAATACTTCCTTTACTTCTGTTTTGTTTCTCAAATAACCCTGGTTTAAACAATACCTCTCACCTTGAAAACCTCCCAGAAGTGAACTCTGCTCCTGTTTGTCTCAGGCACTGACGGGATCAGACGTGGGGATGCTGTCATTTGGCTCCCCGATCAACGCCTCTGCTCTCCTCATCATCCTGCTGCACCAAGTCCTCGAGAGCCACACTCTGGTCCGACACTCTGCGGCCCTAAATGCTCACTCAAATCACTGCACTCAAACTTAGGTAGTTGTTAGTTAGTGTGCGGAAAGGTGACGCGCTGTGTTGTTTTGCAGACATGGATTCATGGTGTGGTGCTGGTGCTCAGTGGTGGCTCCTACTTTGGCTTCGTGCTGCTCTTCAGTATGGGCTGTGTGACCTGCAGCCCCCCCACTAACCCGCTGGGGGTGGAAACACTCCAGATGTCCCAGCCTCTCTTCTACATCATATGTGCAGTCACTACTATGACAGCTCTGTTACCCAGGTAAACATAACTAAATACACACAACACACACATGCTTGGTCCCATTTCACTGCAGCCTACTTTAAACTTTGCATTTCAGGACTGAATATTTCACAAGTCGACAGGAATAGACTAAAATGACACTCATTAGAGCATATGCGTAACAATACACTGCATATAATGTAAACCGTTATACATAGAGTGATATCAATGACCCTTGACTCTAGTGTATCTCGTCGCTTTTGAAACCAAGCCTGAGCTTTTGACGCATCTGTGGTGTTTCATTTCTGTGCTCCCTGATGCACCGCTGTGTGTTCACCTCTGCAGGATGTTGTTTCGAGCTGTGTACAGCACCATAAACCACACCGCTGCCCTGAAATCCTCTCACGTGGACCAGGTGGAGTCAGAGCAGTACCGCAAGAGAATGCAGCAATGGAACCTGAGCCACTCCAGAGTCAACCGGCTGCAGGTGTGCGCTGACAACCCCGGCCTGGAGCCCAGCATAGCCTCGGAGGTGTCCTGACCTCTCCACACACACACACACACACACACACACACACACACACACACACACACACACACACACACACACACACACACACACACACACACACACACACACACACACACACACACACACACACACACACACACACACACACACAGACAGAGAGCTGTGTCCCCCCTCGGACAGCAGACTCAGTGTGTGATCTGACCAGGGAGAGAAAGAGCTGAATTTGCAGAAAAGACTGTTGATGTTCACACGCTGGATTCGAGTGCACGTCACAGTCAGAAGACAATTCTTTGGTGCAATAAAAGGCGCTGCATACGTTCACTTTCTGCTGCACTGCTTCACTCTGAAAGACTGATACTGACACGTCAGCAGCCAAAGAGACTTATTAGCCTAAAAGTGATAAAAATACAAATTCTGGATGGTGCCAATGGTGGGTAAAGTGTTTGATACAATTTAAGTCAATGGTCAGTCTAAGTCAATGGTGAGTCTTGGATGACACCACACAGGCAGTATGGAGGCATGTTGTTTGTTCTGTCCTTTTGAAAAAGAGGACGCCATTGACTTCAATTGTATTGGATTCGACGGATTCCAACGCTTTTTACCTCTGAAACTCCAGAAGTGTTTTGTGGACTCAAACACTTCCCCCACCCGTCCATCGGCATAGTGGTGAGTAGATAATGAGTGAATTTTCATTTTTGGGTGAACTATCCCTTTAACCCCATGAGCCCAACCTCCACTGGCCTTCTCAGTTTGCGCTGCAGTTCCCGTAGTGAGCCACCAGGCGGGAACGTGACAGGACGTCCGCCAGACCACAGTCACACCCGCAACTGAATGTGGCCAAATCTTTTCTTCATGTATGACCACTGTGGATGGAGTTGCTCAGTTACCATGGAGATAGTCGATGCTGGAACAGAGACCGTGGTTACCATCAACAATATAAATTCATTTAGAGAGAGCCCATAGTGGAACCAGCGTCACCGCATGTGAGCCAGTCTTTCAGGTTCACACCTCATGGATCGTTTAACACTGATCTTGAGCTCACACTACCCCCGTGACAAACTCCCACACACACTGACATGTTTACAGCAGCTGGAATGTGTTTACAGTCCTTTGAGCGGAAGGAGGTTCAGAGAGGAGAAGAGGATTTTGTCTCTGCGGTGGTGACTGCTGGAGCAGATGAAGTATCGGTGAGTCATCACTAATTTGATTTTAGACCAGTCTGTTTATTTATTTTCTATCTTCTATCAACATCCTCCGTACAGAACCCCACTGGCTCATCATCTGTGTATGAAAGACATGACAGCACTTCATAGAACAAAGATGGAAGCTGAGTTCTCTTCATAATTATAATATTTTCACCCCCCGATCAAACCAAATGAAAATAAAAGTTTGGATTTCTCTCATTTATGATTCATTTGAAACTGATGTTACTGTTTGACAAGGTAGCAACAAATATCCAGAGATGAATTACTGAAGGACCCTTGATTTCCCTGACTGTTTTCAGATGCACAGTTTTTACATGAATGGATGTATTGTTGCTGTCATTTATTTTTGTTAAGTATGACTTTTATGAATTGATCATGATGAGGACATTGTGTTACACTGTCTTTACATAATGATGAAGCTCAGATTGATCGGAAAAACATGCACTTCAGTACTTCTTACTGATATTGTACGTTGGGCAGAAATGACTCCAGACTTGATGTTCACTCTGACCGGCTGAACTCGTCTCACGAATCTGAGCCAACAGATTTTTGTATCCTACCTCTGTCTGTATTTCCTTTTTCTTGATGGCCGCTTATCCTATTGACATCAAACATGGCGGATTTGTTTCTGAGGACCGGAGGAAAATATTTTTGGATGAGCAGTTCTCGCAGAAACTGAAAATACAGACAAAAAAATCTTTTATAAATCTTCATGCAACCAACCTGACGGATGGTGCAGTGACATCATAAGTGACATCAGTTACTTTGTGAGTTTGTAAATACGACAGGCCTGTGACCTCACAACTGTGCCATGGATCATGTCACAGGAATTTGACACCGGACACAGTGACATCATAAAGGATGCTGAAGGCTGAGTACAGGCTGAACATACAGAACCACTCTGTGGCCTTTGGTGTTAATGAATTATTATGCACGAGGTGTGGTGAAATCAACCGCTGTTAATAGCATCTCTGTGACAATGGTTCATTGTGGATTTGGAACTGGAAACCATTATAACTACTGGTTGTGTCAGGTGTGTGAACACGTCATATGAAAGAAAACCTGAGTCAAGTCAGGAAGTTTAACATGAAGTGACCGTGCTGCCTCTGTGCCCATGAACCAGGTGATCAAATGGGGATTTTCTCTCAGCCTTAACTTGGATCAAGTACTTTGAACAAAAGCCTTGACCACAACTCAATGTGTAATGATTGTTTTTTTTTTATGTAAAACAGAAACCATCAAGAATTGTTTGTGCAGACGTGTGTTTAAGACATTGCAATAATAATACTATTATTAATGATGATGATAATAAAAGAGATTGTTGTTCAGAACTTGTGTAGTTTGTGAGGTGTATGTTGAAAGGGAACTATTGGCAGAATGTAGAATAATCCTCATGATGTTTTCACTAGTTCATTTCATCTAAATTATATGAATTGTAGTTTTCTTTACCCCAGAAAAGGTCCTTTATATTTAAATACTTTATATTTACATCGAGGGAGTCCATTCTACGGAGGCCGCCATGTTTTTTACAGTACTGAACAAACTAAACATCTTTTGAGTTTTTATGACAACTGAAGCTACCACGGGTTCTTTTTCATGTTTGGAAGGAGAGGGTGAGGTGAGGGGTGTTCAGCTGCAACATGCAATTTCAACACTCGATATCACTTAATTCTACACACTGTACCTTTAAATAATAGCAGCATTTTGCAATGTTGGGAAACTGGTCTACGAAACCAGAACTCACTTTATACAATATATTTATGGACTACATTCCATATTTACTATGCTTCCAATAGATGTTTTGCTAATTAATCCAAAACATTCAAATCAACACTTTTCCTTGACCCATTCGCAGCCGAGTAAAACACCAGTCCATCTTCACATCTTGCTTTAGGTAGGTGACTTGTGTGGCAGGAATGACTACACTTACTGCTTTAGTGATTTGTCATGAGCATGAAAATGCAGCAATATTACAAATAGATGTTGGTTAAGTGTATTTCCTCTTAGGCGTGTCTTATTTGAGCTGACAGCTTTCACTTCTGTATTGCTGCTGCAGTCGAATGGTCGTTCCTGCAGAGATGAGCTTCTACAGCGATGAAGACGCGAGCGACGAACTGGGGACTTTGGGGTAAGACACTAATGATTTGATTCGAAAGCTCTACTCTGCCTTTCTCCTGATGTAAGAAAACGAAGACCTCCCGTCGACATATAGAATCATGTCACTTATCCACAAATATAGTACATGTATGAATAAATGACTTTTAGAACATATATCAAGAGAAAAGCAGAGAGCTAACCCCTGTCCTCAAGGGCAACAGACGACCATAATTATATTCCTGGCAATCTGTGTCAATTCAGTTCCTTCAACAGCGCATGTTAAACTGGTGTTAACTTTTCAATCTGATTAGGGCAGGTTAAAGATTTTGATCAGATACTGAAAACTAGAGTTGTGTGTATATACTTTGATCCTTTGAATACTTTGAATACAACAGCTCTCAACTCTGCCTTTTTGAATGTCAGGCCCTTTCCACGCTGAAGCTCACACAGTAACTTTCCCCAAACTTTCCCCAAACTTTCCCCAAAACAGCCCAATCGTAAGGACTAACTTCAACCTCCAAGACAAACACATGCATGTTGAACGAGCTGTAACACTGGTTGTTGGTAAAGATCACAGCCCGACTCACAGACTGGGACCTGGAGGAACTTGACATGAGATGACAGATACACATACAGACATTTATTTGAACAAAAACATGATATCATCCATGTAACGTAGGAATCAGTGGGTCAGTAATGTAAAGCACGCATGGGTGAGAGAAGTGTGTCTGTAAGCAGAATAAAAAGCGATGCTGCCGTCGGGAGTCAGGGAGAGGTAACCTTGTTCCTTAGAGGCACACATGAAGCAAGGCTTTTAGGACTGATGCAGCTGACGTCAACTAAAGCTCAGAGGAATAAAGCACAGGGAAACCTAGTGTCCAGGTGACGGTGGAGGGAGTCGTCACAGCAACCATACCAGTTATACTGATACAGAGCTGTTTCAGTGATTCGGAAGTCTTCGCTCTGTGCCGTAAAATGTGCAGATGCGTAGAGCATGGGTTTGATTTTTTTTTTTTTCCCCGTGAGGCAGAGCAGAAAGCCAGGATTCACTGACGTAGTAAGTTTAGGAGGCGTTTTGTTTTTGAATGACACGAGGAGTGGGAGACAGGCAGCAGAGAAAAACTTGAATTAGTGATTTTACAGCTTATTGGAATTGTGTCTTACCAGGACACCTTTAGTTCTGTTTAAAACAACGGAAGGTCATGTGACCTTGCCCTTTTCAACTTCAACCACCAAAAGTTCATCTGTGAGTCTAGGTGACTGTCTGAACCAAATTTGATCAAGTTCCCTAGAGGCGTCACTGGCACTGAGGCATTAAATAGAGCGCATCAGTCATGACCTGTTTTGGTTTGTAACAATGTCCCTTTTGTCCCTTCATTTCCTCTCCTGACCAGGTAGCAATGATTGTTCACTATATCCACTGGCTTCGCTCCAGACGGTTGAACATTTCATTTTCATAGTTGGAATGATCATATGCACAATGCATTTGAGCAAATATGCCAAGATAAATTCTGAAATAAGTAAAACAAAATACATAAAAGACTTTTGAAATTCTGGGCAAGGTAGATTTGAAATGTATTTAGATATTTAGATGCTAAATATGGTGACACTCGTCTTTATGTTCGGGCTCTTGACATTTTTAAGTGTGGGGTGGAGAAGTAATAATAAGATCTTTCCTTTGAATCTTGTGTTTTGTTTACCATGAGATTTCTCACTCTCGGTTGCTCTTAATGCAAATATTGAGCTTTCACATCCGTTCTCTGGTTTCTCATGCACCTGTCCGTCACTGTGAGGTTTGATCAAAGGTCAGTTCTTGTACATTATTTAGGCAGAGCTTTATCTGCAAACCCTGGCATTTTTTTATGGTGCTACCAGTGGGAAAACGTGGACACTCCTGTTTCTCGTCTCTGTGTTCACGGTACTGATGTTCAGCAGTGTGTGTTCTGTAGAGAGAGAGAGCAGAAAGGAACACTTATTGCAGCACAGAAAGAGAAGAACAGGGAGGCACACAGACACTATTTGACTTGGATTTCAGAGACACTGTTTTGGTTTTAAACTACTCGGTGTATCATTTCATAATGGATAGAATGAGACATAAAGACGATGGTCACTCAGGTAAACCGTTCAATATTGCTCAGCTCACCACAGTTTTGAGCAACAGGTTAATTCTTCTTTTCTTTGTTGAAGGTGGTACCACCATGACTTGTCCCGCCATGCTGCAGAGGCTCTTCTCTTATCCAATGGCACTGATGGAAGTTATCTCCTGAGAAACAGTAATGAGGGACTGGACTGCTTTGCCCTGTCTGTCAGGTCAGTTTTTTCTACAACACTGTTATTCTGGCTGAACGACTTACACCATTGTCTAGTTTATCTGATGAACCTACTTTAAAGTACTTCAACAGTTTCTGAAGTGAGCTATTTGTGGTAGTATTAATCCAGGGTTGGCTACAGAACCCTTATACTACCATGTGTATATTAGAACCGAAAACTGTCCAGTACCAGAAGTCAGCAGTGGATACCTGATCAGATTCATAAACCTGTTTATTCATTCTTTGATCAGGCAGTTCAGACCAGTTGTAGGATGTTTATTATTGAGGAAAAAAATCATATATGGCTGCTTTAGAGTACAAAACATTATAACAACCTTTGACTTCTCTTGTTAAATTAAAAAAAAAAGATGTTACTAGTTTTTATCTCTCATCCCTGACATTCTTAAGACGGATATTTACCAAGTGGAAATGTCTCACTGTAGCACGTTTTTCTGTGCAGCCATGTCGTTGACCCTAACAGTGCAATATGAAATGCTTGTTTTGTTTGTCAGGGCGAAGGATTCTGTCAAACATTTTCACGTGATGCGCAGAGACAACAGCTACGTGTTTGGCTTCAACGAGTTTGCAACCCTTCAAGACTTTGTCTACCACTTTGCCAATCAGCCTCTGCTGGGCAGTGACTCAGGTACGCAGATCAAATCCTCACTAACAGACTGAACCACATGTTTCCAGTGAATATAAAACCCTTTTGGCTCCCCTTAGTTGATGCTTATTACTACAAGGCATTTGCAAACATCTTTCTTTCAGTATTTTCAGAGTAAAAGTGGACTAAAACTCACTTCTTCCAACACAACTCTGTTTTATAAATACACCTCAAGTAGAAATTGTCGGCAGTCTAAAATGTTCTTAAGTAAAAAAAATATTATTTAACCCACTGACTTTAAATAAACATGGACGACATGACTGCTCCCCAAAATGAAGACATCGCATCTCAATCACCTCCTTGTGGCTGGCTGCAGTATAGGTCGTAAACCCTGCCCCCTCTTATCACACTGATTTATGTCCAGTAGTTCCATGATTCTGATCATTGTGGTCTGAAATAGTTATTTGATGCCATACAAATGGGCTACGACGTCATGATTGACTTGTGAGACTGACTTGCGCTCCAAATGATGTCAAAAGATGGCAGCATTCGTATCAGGACAATTTGTCTTCATTTATATAAGTGGAGATGCATCGTCCCTGTTTCTATGCTGTGTATGTTCCACCCTGAGCACAGTTCTGCCTGCTCTTTGTTCTGTCACTCAGTGTGTGGTATCCACTGCTAAAACCTGTGCTTTGATCTAGGACAAGTACCTCACTCTGGATTCTCAGGTTAAAAGAAAATCATATTTCCGATGTTATTTGTAGAATTGAATCATCCATTGAAATGCTGTGTTTACACACATCCAACCATGACTGCATTCATTTGTCAAATCTTTCTTCACTGCATCTGCACGAGATTCATTCAGCGCCTCCGGACTCCTCTCTCTCTCATGCTGACACACAGACACACACAATCAGTGACATCAGACAAATCCGCAAACTCAGACAAAACAACATCCCTGGGTCTTAACTAACACAAATGGTGTGTGTGTTAATTAGCATGTATAGTAGGGAAGTGGGCAAAGTAGAAATATACAGGATGCATTTTAATGCCAGGTGTGAACATAAGTACTTAGCGTAATTTTTTTTTTAATTAATCGATCATAAGAAAAGCAACAGGAGATTTAAAAGATAATAGCATTGCTGTTCCTCCTCTGCTAGTCAGGCCTGTAACCTCCCCTCTACTTCTCAACCAGGAACCCTAATTGTGCTGAAGTGTCCGTACCCGTGGCGTGTGGAGGAGCCGTCCATCTACGAGTCTGTGAGGGTTCACACAGCCATACAGACGGGCCGCACAGAAAATGACCTCGTGGCGAATGCACCATCGGTAAGACGCCCCACATATTAAAAAATAACAAAATACCTCATTGACCAATCTTACCCATGAGACGAATCAAACTGAACTTCCTGTCCCCTGTTTTAGACCAAACATTGATTATATTATTTTAAGAGGTTAAAGGTTACTTCAGAAAAAAATATTTAATTCATTTGTTAGAATCAATTACATTTATTTTGTATTAACGTACCATAGTTTTCTGACACCACCCTGAAATACACAGACATTGTTGCCAACTTATTTCCACATCCTTCTCATGAATTAACACATGGTGAAGGTGATGACTCTCATGACTTTGTTTGCCTATATGTAGTTTAATCTTCATCATTTTTTGAAGAAGTTTATCATTTTTCGGATTAAGAAGCTAAAGACATTTCAGTCAAACGGTAATCCCCTTTATCAGGTGACTGTCAGGGCACCAACCACAGCTCTGATCAGTGTTTTACGTAATGTTTTACTCTAACGACACTGCTTTTGGTAATAGCTACTATTGTTGCTACATTTACTTTTCCAGTAACACATGGAAAATCCTTTGTTGAATGAACATTTGCAGACAACAATAAAAATCATCCGTTTTTAGGGTGTTGTAACCGATCATGTACCAATCAGCATTAGCCCACACAGTCTCCGTCAGTTCGAGTAACTTGAGCTTTTCTTGCTGGAAACATGTTTTTTTTCATTTCCTCCTTGACATAGGCCAGTAAGTGGCCCTTGACTGAAGATGAGTTTGCCCCAGATCCAATTTATAATAAACCATAAATATCCTTCAAAGCTAAAACATTGCTCACTTTTAGTAGCGGCCAATTTCCTAACATGCATGTCTTTTCAGCTGGGCACCAAAGAAGGCTATCTGGTGAAGCAAGGATCATTTGTCAAGGTGAGAACAGTGGAACTGTGACGTACACCACATTGTGTCTGAGTACAAATCACTTTTTCACAGGGAATCTTTTACTTCCTGTGACTGCAGGTCACCACACTGTTACTAAAAATGATGTGAACCCATTGAATTGAACTGGTTTTCTTCATTAAATGTTCATAAAATGTGATCTGATCTTCACTCAGTGCTCTGGTCAGCTATCAACATACATCATGAGGGATTCTATCACGAGTGAACAGCTCTAATTGTAGGTGGGGAAGGACGTACTTGAGATTCAATCACTCAGTCCTCAGAGGTTAGCTGGAACGTATGTGGCCTCAAATGAATATCGTGCTGCATTTTCTTCTCAAACATTACGACGAAGTTTCATCAATACATAAAACATTGCTCCTGAAGCCTTGTGGCTTGTCAACAAACTTCAAACGGACTGTGGGTTTTAACTATGTGCTCCATGCAACCATGATTTGCGAGATGTTAACTCCAATGATTCCTTTGAGATTTTAGCTCTGGGATTTAATTTGACCTCATTGAACACTTTATTTGTGTCTTTGGATTTAGCTGGTCGCTCACTTGGGAAAGCTCTGTGGAGGGTAGCCACAGAACTAAATCATTTCTATTGACAGTTTGTCAAACTGAGCACTGATGGATATCTTAATTCTTTGAGATTAATTCCTACCCCTTTCCATTTGTTATACAAATCAACAACTGTTGAGCATCAATCTTGTGAAATCACTTTTTTGTGAAGCGTGGTTCACATCAGTAGACGCTTCTTGTGAAGAACTCAAAATGTTTGAGGAGCTCTAACACACACATCTGCTTTCATTGGCTGGACTCATCTTTGTCAACTCCTGACTTCAGTTAGGTTTTGTTGGTGTCATGAGAACAATCTGATGTTATATGAACAAAACAATGATTTGTGAATGATTAGTTTAAAATGATTGTTTCTGATTGTCTCTTAGATGAAGATCTGATGACATTGTAAATAAATAGAGAAGTTTAAAAGGGTTCACTTATTCTTTCTTGCTGCTGTAACTGTAGTGGTGTACAGTGTTTGGACAGTGGGGTGACATTTAACATACAAAGTCTCCCCAAACTTTTTTTTTTGCAGAACTGGAAGCAGAGATGGTTCACACTCAACAGATATGATCTCAAGTACTTCAAAGACAAAGTGGTGAGTCAGCTTTGGTCTGCTCAGTGTAGGAGAGATAGTCACAGTTGGAGATTGCATGTATGTTGAAACTGTTGTGTGTGTGTCTGTTGCAGTCTGAGGAGCCCATTCGAACCCTGGATCTGACAGCCTGCTCTGCAGTCCAGTTTGACTATTCTCAAGACAGAATCAACTGCTTCTGGTAAGAGACGGTCAGTCATTGATCAGCGCTCAGACAGCGTACTATCAGGGGGTTTAAAATTTAACCTCAGGCGTGTTTCATTATTTAAGTTGAGCCATTTAAAATTAAGTAACAAGAGTAGAGGCAAAGAAGAGGCTAAGGCCAACACACCAAAATTTAGTTTTTTTGCGGAGTAGCACCTATGGCCAGACTGAGTTTTTTTGGGAATAGACATCATTGTAATATCATCATCATCATCGTTTGAATGAAGATAATAAAGGTGTTTGGGTTGATTAATAGTACACCAGGCTTCTCTAAGAGGTGACGCCACAACAATATGTAACAGTGCAGAGTCCTGCACTGCTGAGTCAGTTACCAACCTGCAGCCACCCAACTGGTCACAGGCAATTTTCTCCAAGTCAAATCCGAACCCGTTAACACATGACCCTAGACTAGACCTGTGATTAAACTGTACTGTAAAGCGCTTTGAGTGGTCATCAAGACTAGAAAGGCGCTTTATAAATACAAACCATTTAAACACACATGCACCTGCACTGCAGCCATCAACGTGTTTCCTCCTTGATACTCTCTTACACAGTACCTGAGTAGACATATTGTATATCAAGCAGTCTTGTTGAAGTCATAGTCCACGATCAGGACAATGCATCATTGAATCATTAAATCTCAGCAGTGCATCTGTTTAACTTACATGGATAAAATGGAACATATGTGATATGATAGAGTGATAACCCAATGTGGATGGGATATGGGCACGAATACAAAAAAGTAAATATATGCAATGTGCAGATGACACTAACAATATGTAAATGTACATATTTACACATATTTGATATTAGCAGCAGCCCTCCAGGCTGTGGCCACACTGAATGTTACTTCCTGAGCTGTACTTCCCCGTGGCAGCAAAATCTGTTGTGGTGTTTGAAAAAGGGGAAGTCTGTGCGGTGAAAAACAGAAGGAAACAGGGGGAGGGAAAGAAAAAGGCGCATGAGCTGAAAAGACGCTGAGATTACAACAACTGACCACTTTTAACCTTTTTACACAATGTCTAACATTGCTTACTGATTTAGTTAGTATTCTGTTTCCTCTCCTTCTCACTTGATGGAATGTGATCATTTGCCAGATAAACTGCTGTATCATCTCTTCTTCTCTGCTGCTGTCAGTCTCAGGATTGTATTGTGTAGAACCAGCACACAGACAGAAAGAGAGCCTCAGCACATCACCAGCATGTTCCACCCTAACAGTTGTTGCCTAGCAACAGAGCTACGGACGAAAAAGTTCTTCACATGATTAAAAAGTTTGAACTATGTATATTTTTGAACACCATCAGTGGTTCGGTTGAGTCGTTACATTTAGAAAATAAAATATTCACCATTACAACAGTTACTGAAGCGCCATGCACACGTATAACTTCTGTTCATAAAATTGTGATGTAATGTACAAGTCTCCCTGCCTTTCTCCTCTGTGTCCACAGCCTGGTGTTCCCCGAGAGGACGTTTTATCTTTGTTCAAAGTCGGCTGTGGAGGCCGACGAGTGGATCAAGATTCTGAGGTGGAAGCTGGTGAGTTTGCTCAGTAACCAAAAATCAAACTATGGATAAAAGCGGATGTTAAATGTTATTTTTCATGGGATTTGTTGAAAACCACCATTTGAGTTTCAGTTAAAGAAGGCGGTTTAAGGGAAAGCCTCTTATTACAACATCTCAGTAATACAATCCATGAGTCGGAAGCAGGAGTTTCACTTTAAGCAATGCTAACAAATTGAATGTGGGTTATAAGTCAATACTATCCAACTTCCTTATTACTGAAAAACCCCATGTTTCCTAAACCACTGATTCTCTGCTGGTGAAAAACACAATATTGTATTGTACCACAGAGCAGTTAGAATCTTAAAGACCCCTCCCATGAAAATCAAGGCAGTTTTAGAAAATATGACAAGCATGAGTGAAATAAATAGATCTTTTAAATATGCGATGCCAGGGACAGGGTTTCACATGCCACAGAGGATCAATCCCATTCATTTAAGTGCAGCTTTTTGATGGTGAAGTGAATTGAAAGCTCAAGTATCTAACATACTGGTCTGTGGGCAACACTGTACAATTCGACTCTTCTTTTTCTTCTTAAATATTTAAATGAGTTTTTCACATTTATAAAAACCTCAAGAGAGGATGACTTGAACTCAGTTGATTCGATGGTCGCAGCATCTCATTTGCCTTGCACTGGCCTAAAACTGGAAAAAGAAATATACGTGATTGAAAGGATGAGTTTTGTTGCATTCTGACTTTTGCAGTGACACTTGCTCTTTCTTGTGCGCAGTCCCAGTTAAGAAAAGGTCGATGACTGCCGTCAGTGGGGACACAGATGATGGATAGAAGCCCCACCTTCATGGAGGATGAGCAGGATGAACAATAAGGAACACTGTTTAAGAATGTGGAGGAAACTTTAGCTTGTAAAACACTGAGACGTGTTCCCCTGGGTGTACTGACTAGAGGCCGCTGGGACATGACTGCATTTTGCTTCAAGATATAGAGATGCTTCATTTCTGATGAGTCTCCTGTTTGTGGTCTCACTTGGCTGCTTTTTCCCTCCAGAGGATTCTTGTGACTAATGCTGTATGTTCAACGTGGCACAGTATGTTGCATAACTGTGCGGGATTATCCTTAACAAGTACAACTAACAACACATATATCTGTCTCTCAACACCTTCTCAATTCCCTGTCCTCGCCCCAACACCACTGGCTCCTGCCGAGGAAAATTTGTCGTTGTGATTAATTTAGAGTGATCATCGATATAAGCATAACTTCTGTAGATTCCATAGAATCCTATTTTATTTAAAAAGTCAAGATGATTCAAGATTTACGCTTGAATCAAACCAAATAAAGGAATATTTGGTATGTTTAGATTCTGCCTTTTGAGAGGGTGAAATCTGATGAGTCAAGGTACGACTGAAAATGATAAAGCTAAGGGGAGACTGACTCAAACCGTGCCTGATTGGCTACAGTCAGTGGTTACCAGGGTAGAAACAGTCTGTTTTTCACTCTGGGATAATGGAAGAGAGTCTACAGGGCTTGTATTCACTGTGTAGGTTTTCCCCACTAACTTTCCACAGCCGACTCCAAGTGGTGAACTTGCTTTGTTTTTGCTTCTCATTTACGTGTGCTGTTTGAATAAAGTTTTTACCTGGAAAGTGGCTGCCTGCCCCTCCTTGCTTCTCATTCTCACTGCCAACCGTCCTGAAATGCAACACCCATCAACCAGTTGTGTGTTGGTTTGCCTGTGTCCAAACATGATGATGTCACACTGCACGAGAACTCAGTTAAAGGTTCAGTGGGTAGAAATTATTGACATCTAGTGGTTAAGTTAAATATTGCAGCTGAACACCCCTCACCTCACCCTTCCAAATATGATAGAACCTTTTGCAGCCTTCAGTTGTCATTAAAACTGAAAAGGTGTTCAGTTTGTCCAGTCTGGGCTACTGTTAGAAACATGGCGGCCTCCATGGAGAGGGCCTGCTCTGATTTTTAAATATACGGGCCCATTCCAGGGTAAAGAAAACAACAATCTGTAATATTTAAATGAAACACACTTATGAAAGAATCTTTTTATATTCCATTTCTGCCAATAGATCCCTTCCACCCAAAGCTTACACATCGCACCTTTAATAGAAAATTATTTTGAAATGAACTATTACAATGAAAAGATTCATGTCGCAGTCACCCCTCTAAAACTGCATTTAACATACATGTACTACATGCTACACAAACATTATCGAGTTCATATTGCACAGCATGAGGACCTAATGAAATACTTGTGGCTGCATGAAAGGCATAAGATGGATAATGGTTGCAGGCAAACCCTCTGATTTAAACTATGGAGGAATTAACCCTTTCTTTACAGAAGCTAATGCATCCTGCTCTAAAAGCTCCAAACCCTTTTACTTCCCATCTGAACAATGCCAACGCTTGAGGTGCCAACACAAAGCCATCGAACTAATAACAATATCATCTATATCACTTAAAGACACCGGTATGTTCTAATGTTTAAAACCCAAACCAGACATGTTTGCTTCAATGCTCTCAAGTTGACAGATTCTTTTTTTTTTTTTCTCATGAAAGCTTTTCTCAGTCAATTCTGACATAATCTCACTAATGCAGAAAATTAAATTAATTATATATATTTTTCTCAAAGGGAATATGTATTCTGACATTAAAACCTCGAGGAAAAAGGTCAGGGAAACAATTTCAGGTGCTAAAAATGAAACATTTATTCAGACTTGATTTGACATGAAGATGCAGACGAGGAGCACGTAAACTCTACAGAAAACAGCAGGAAGCAAAGTCAACAGACACGGTGTGCACAGGAAAGTTCAGGCGTGGTGCAGTCAGGTCTGGAGATGTTAACACTTCAAAAGCCATCACCCTGAACTGTGAAAAAACCCTCTAAACAAGATTTTCCCCCAGGACGTGAATGCACCAGTAGAGATGGAGAGATTCAGAGCGGAGGACGTGATCCAGGCAGGTGATCTCGCTCAGGGTTGTCCTCACCGTGTGAGCTTATGTGACTTCCACCACCTGCCTCAGTTCCTCTATTAGCGGAGCCAGCTCCTTCTCCAGACTCATGATGATACCTGAGGACACACAGAGTCCACTGCTGTTAGTTTACCAGTCAACATTCTTGTCTTCAGGTTAGTCACCCTGATGAAGGCCAGAGAGTCCAAATGCATTTCTCTCCCCTTTTTATCTTTAAGGTGCATTGCCCACTCTGATTAAGTTATTTTAATTTCTATCCACTGCAACAGTGACATGCTTTGTTTGATATCGCTCCTTACTTGTCTTTAGAAATGATAACTCAATGTTGAGTTGCAATAACAGGACGAGTAGACTGTAGCGTACAGATGTGTACAGAGTGTGGGTATGTACTATAGTTTGTTCACCTTTAACGGGAACTAATTTTTCTTCTAGAAGTCAGACACTGACTTTACAATGGCCCTATGCATTAACTAATGATATATTTGTCTTTATTATTGCCCCTTCAGGACATTTTTAACCACCTCCACAATGTACATAACATACTGTGGTTATTTGTTCTCCCATAACTGACAGCAAAAACAATCGCATGCTTTAAATTAAATCTCCACAAGAGGTACCTGGTACTCGTAGTGAAATAATGTGACTGTAACTAACTAAGAAAGTCACAAAATACGATTTGCTCTAGATTTTAAAGTCCTCAACTTTATAATGTAAAGTGCCTTAGAAAAATGTATGTCATGATTGAATCGAGACGCATTTTTCAGTAAATCCACAGACACAGCATCCAGTCCCAATGTTGATTCACCTCTACAGTTGAGGTCATTGCTTTGTTTAAATAATAATCTGTCCTGGTTGTTTTCACTCAGTTTCACCCTGTGACCACAGAGATGTGATGTGACTGTGCTGTTGAGTGGGTGTGAACCTCCCACCTCATATTTTGTCACCTCTCTGTTAAATTCATTAACTCCGTCCTGATTATTACCTTGGGCTGAAAGAGGGGAAAAGACTCCTCACTGGGGGGGGGCTGTGCTACAGCTGCAGAGGTAGAAACAATAGTTTTGCTCCTTCATTTGTCAGAAAGTATCAGCCACATTTATTCCAGAATTTTCTGCGTGAATAATGGACTGAAAGGGAAGCAGTTGTGGCACTGCTCACATTCACAGAACAGTGTATTCTCTTCTTCCTTGGTTCTTATCTTTGTAAAACATGTAATGTTTCTGATAAGTTTGGTTTTAAATTGATTAATTGCAATATATGCCACGTGTAATTTGACATTTGTTTAGTGTTTCCTAACTGCACTGTTAAGTTAAGGTAACCTGTTATATTCAGTCAATTCAGCTTGTTGTGCTGAGTTACCATGTGATTGTACATGTCACTGTTTTTGCTCTGTCGTGTCAGAAAGAGGCGAAAGAGATGATTCTTAGAGCAACTTTCGATAAAAATAATGAATAATAATAAAAGGGTTAATAATAATATTTTACCAGCAGATTGAACCAATGCTGTTTAATCCTCATGGTGTCTTTGCAGTGGACCAAAGTGGACAATGTACAGTGACTTAAGAAAGAGATCTCACCTGTGTTGGCGCTGCTGCTGGCAATGAAACTGATGACCAGCGGTAATCGATTAAACTGCACAATCTGTAAAACAGAGACACAACAAACATGTCAGGTTCTGGAGAGGAAAGAAGATCAACTAGAGTTTTTTTTTTAAACATTACAGGCAAAGTTTGTCCAATAACCATCTGACACCATCTAACAGTTGACTGTCAGATGGTGTCAGTCATGGTTATCGGTCATAATAACACATTTCATGCATTTGTGAGATGGTTAAACCTGACCTGAAAGTTTCAATAATTCACCCGACAAATCTATCACAGTCTGTTAAGCTTGGAATCGTGAGTGCAGAGCGGCTGTCTGACCTGGTAGGTGTTGTAGTAGCAGATGATGCTCTTGTTCTTGGAGAGACCAAGCTTGCTTCCCTGATCCGTGGCCAGAGCGAAGGTGGACAAGAAGCCCGGCCTCAGGGCGTGGACTGGAGCGTTGTCATTGGCAACTGCAGTGACACAACAACAATGTTAACATCAACTCTCTGCACCACACAATATAAGTCATGTAGCTGTAAATGTATCATGTAACTTAATTTATTTTTCTTCCCAGTAACGTAAACTACATACCCATGTTCTGAATTTGTATTCAATTCAACATAGCCCACTCAGTACAGCAGGATAGCAAATGAGTATCCAATTCAATTTTATTTCTATCGTGCCAAATCATGACATACATTATTTCAAGGCAGTGAAGGCACTTAACATATTGCGGTCTAGACCTTACAAAATTAGAGAAACCCATCAGATCCCACAATGAGCAGCAACACTCCCTTATTGTGTCCAGGCTCGGATAAAAAGACATTAATGGACATTCGGTTAATATGAAACGGATAAATCGTATTCATTTAAAGTTTTTATATTCAACCAAACACTTTTTCTCTTTAACTGTTTAGGCTAAAGAATTGATGACAAACATGCTATATTCTAAGAAATACACAATGAAACTAATGAGGACATTATTAGAAGATGAACTGGGAAACCAGGTATCACATGACCACTGCATTGACTGAAAACCGTGAGCGGAAACAGAGAAGTGACAAATCCAAGCACAAACCAGTTGTGTTAACGTGACAGAGGTAATCCGGAGGTACAAAAAGCAAGGAGGGTTTTTCTAGGATTCAGAAATGGTTTGTTACCTTTGATAACGGGGACACCGTCCCTGTCTGTCACCACGATAGCATGAAGACCTTCAACGCTGCAGGAGTGACAGCAGATTTCAACAGATCAGACACTGGACACTCAGACACTCGCAGGGTGACCCGACTCTAACATTGTGTGCATGAAGTTGCACTCACCTTTGCAGCTGCTTATACAGGTACCTCTTCAAATCCTGCACAGAAAACAACACAATGGAGAAACAATGACAAAGAAGGCCAGATGCTGACAGAGACACAGGGAGTGGATGGGTTACAGTGAGGGGACGTTTCAAGATACAAGGTGTACACATCAGCTTTTCTCTCGAGGGAGAATCTGCCGGGGTGAAGCCATGGTTGTCTGATCAGCTCCTCGTGCCAGAGGGAGACAGCCACGGGGTCTGACAGGAGATCTAACAAGCTGACACGACCTCTGCCTCCAGATGAGGGTTGTATAAGCGACATGTGCGGCGTTTAGTGGCAGCATGTGATGTTGGGTTCTTTCACCGAGTGAGGGACGAGCTACCAGGAAGAAGAAGAAGAAGAAGAAGGAGGAGGAGGAGGACGGAGCATACTCACATCAGCCATGGTGGCCTCGGTTTGTAGTGTCAGCAGCTGTGCGGGAGAAAACAGGCTCCATTAAACATTGTAGAAACTCAGCCTGTGTGTTACAATGCGACTGAGGGGTGTTGGAAACGAGCTCAAGCGTACAGTGTTCACCGATTAGCAACTAGCCAGGTTTAGCTACTTCCTGTTTTAAGTCAACAACCCCCGCTGCTTGAGTTACCCTCCGCGTGTGACTACGTGAATAAAGACACGACCCAGAGACGCAGGAAGCCTCACATACCTTCTCTGGATGCTCTTTAAATGGACTTCACCACCAGCAGATACATACTCTGCCACACTCCAGCTCCAGACGGAGTCACATGACGGACTTGTTTTGTTTCCGGCTACACAGGAAGTGACGAGGAGCGTCAGCACTGACGCAAAGACAGCGCACAGAAGTCCTACAGTATATCTATATCTATATATCTACATCTATATGTATATATATATCTAGCTCTACATCTGTATCACATATCTATATCTATACTTACATCTATATCGACATCTACATCTGTTTATATCTCTACATTTATATCTATTTCTACATCTATATATCTATATCTATATTTACATCTATATCGACATCTACATCTGTTTATATCTCTACATTAATATCTATATATCTATTTCTACAACTATATATCTACATCTATATTTACATCTCTCCCTCTCTCTCTCTCTCTATATATATATATATTCTACATCTATATATCTATATTAACATCTATATCTACATCTACGTCTATTTATATTTTTTACATCTATATCTATATCTACGTATAAACAGAGTCCCCTCATCGGACTCTTTCTCGCTCATGCATCCTAACTCTGCCCCAGACACTCTTCTCTCTCCTCTGTCCTCCTCTCCCGATTCTCTCTGTCCTCTTACTTCACGACAGGTCTAAGTCCTCCCCAGCTCTGTGGTTGTCTGACTCGGTGTGTGCCGACGGAGCCACTATGCGAGCATTTGACACAGTTAACCACCAGATCCTTATCTCCTCTCTTCAGGATCTGGGTGTCTCAGGCTCTGCTCTCGAATACGTCCCCTACTCACTCAGAAGGTTGCACAGGTTCAGGTCGAGGATCTCGTCATCTCAGGCCTAGACTACTGCAACTCCCTCCTGGCTGGTCTACCAGCTAGTGCTATCCAACCTCTGCAGCTCATCCAGAATGCAGCAGCTCGACTGGTCTTTTACTACCTAAGTTCACTCACACTACTCCCTTCACTGGTTACCAGTGGATGCCCACATCCGTTTCAAAACACTAGTACTTGCATATCGTGCTGTGAACGGATCGGTTCCAGCCTACATCCAGGACATGGTCAAACCTTCCACCCCAGCCCGTCCACTCATAATATTTGTGTATTTGTCTTCTTCTGTAATTCCATCAACATATTTAATCTTGAACAATTGATGGAGGGAAATGGTTTATTCCAGATTACTTAGTGAGAACTTTTAGGTCGCTAGAAAAAAGTTCCCAGGACTGAAAGTTGTAGGTACTTTCGATTGAGAATCATTTAAAATCTGCGATTAGCTCAGACCTACAGAATTGTATTACAGGAAGTACATTTGTTTGGTGGTGTATTAACTGCTGTGCTGTGTTTCTAATATCTAATCTCACACATAACCCATTTATTTATAGAGACAGAGAATGGGAAGAGAAAAATAGAAAAACATTTGAATACAATGCCAAGTGAACAGCAGAAAATAGCAGCTACATTAGTGTTTAGTTCTAATGCAGTAATTCAGCAGTAATGTTCAATTTTTCTGGATACTGATACTTAATGTGTCTACTCAGTTTTATGGTCATTTCTGATTGTAGATACTTTGATGTTTAAATTGTGGATTGTATTATGAAAATATGCTTCTTCACAAACTACTGTAATAAAACCATCATAGAATCTATAACTGAACTGTGTTTATACTATGCATCTTACTATGTTAATGTTATAATGTTAACTGCGTTAATATCAGTTAGACCATAATGTTTGTACATTATTTTGTCAATACCTGTTGTCTTAGATGAATAGAGAACCATCGAGTATAGACAGCTCTCTGGCAGAGGCACAGGGCAGTTGTCATATCCCCGAGACCACGTCCAAATATAGCCACCTATTAATAGAATATCCTCACAGACTGCACATGTTCTCTGCCATGACACCACAGAACTGTGAAGTGGCTTGAAGGAAGCTGCATGCACTGTCTGGCTGTGTACTGTAGACTCAAACAGGTGAGTTTATGAGTTAACTTGTGTGTGGCCTGTAGGCTGCTATTTAGAAATACTCTGATACTTTAGGTTTTCCATTAGCCAGAGGGAAAGACTTGATCAAATCTGTCCCAGTTTTTGGAGGGTTGCATGGGGACTGGAGTCAGTCTATTACTGATATATAGACCCTAAATTGACTGTAGGTGTGAATGAGCATGAGTGGTTGCTTGTCTCTGTATATAGCCCTGAGATACCCTGGTGACCAGTCCACCTATCTTCAGATAGGACTGACTCTGGTTGGATGGATGGATGGATGGATAGATGGATGGATGGATGTCTTTGGACTCTGGGAAGAAGACATAGTACTGGGAGAAAGCACACAGATAAACTCCACACAGAAATACAGTGTACATATATATATATAGAAACCCAACATTAACAGGGAGAAACCTCAAGCAGAACCAGACTCGGCCATCTGCCTCGACCGGTTGGGGTGAGCAGAGAAAAATGGGGAGGAGAGGAGAGATGGGTGGAAAAGAAGAGAGAGAAGAGAGAGGAATAGTGGGGAGGGGGAAGTAGGGGAGAGGGGGCGAGAAAGACCGGGGACACTTGAGCGCCATCAGGTATCAGATCTGACTAGTTCTAATGTAAACAATTACAGTGTTAAGACTTATTGATTATTATTGAACAGTCACAATTCATATAAAAATTAATTACTGAAATATTGTTGTTAACAATAATAATAAAAGTAATAGTTTTTCTCCTGCAGTTCCGGGGTCAGAGATTTCTGAAATGAGAGAGAAAAAGAGAGAGAAGGACTATGGGAGGAAAAAGTGACATGTATTAAAATAAATAAATGAGTGTGGGGGGGCAGAGAGACAGAGAGAAGGGGAGAAGTGCTCAGTGCATGATGGGAGTTCCCCCAGCAGTCTAGACCTATAGCAGCATAACTAAGTGATGGTTCAGGACTCACCTGATCCAGAACTAATTATAGGCTTTATCATTAAGGAACGTTTTAAGTTTAACTTTAAATGCAGAGATGGTGTCTGTCTCCTGAACCCAGAGTGGGAGCTGGTTCCACAGGAGAGGAGCCTGGTAGCTGAATGCTCTACCTCCTGTTCTACTCTTACAGACTCTTGGAACCACAAGAGAGCCTGTGTTTTGTGAACGAAGTGATCTACTTGGATAATAAGGTGTTATCAGTTCTTTGATATATGAAGGGTCTTGATTGTTGAGGGCTTTAAATGTGAGGAGCAGGATCTTGAATTCTATTCTGAATTTTACAGGGAGCCAATGTAGAGAAGCTAAAGCAGGAGTAATATGATTTATCCTCCTAGTTCCTGTCAGCACTCGTGCTGCAGCCTTTTGGACCAACTGGAGACTTTTCACAGACTTCCTGGGGCATCCTGATAATAAAGAGTTACAGTAATCTAGTCTAGAGGTAACAAATGCGTGGACTAGTTTCTCAGCATCCTTCTCAGACAGGATGTTATAATTTTCTTAATATTGCACAAGTAGAAGAAAACTGTCCGAGAGACTTGTTTTATGTGTGGGTCAAATGGCATGTCCTGGTCGAACATAACTCTGAGGTTCCTCACAGTAGAGCTGGAAGCCAAACTAACACCATCCAAGGTGACTAACTGGTCAGACAATGTTTCTCTGAGATGTTCAGGGCCGATTACAACAACCTCAGTTTTGTCTGAATTTAGAAGTAAGCTGTTTTGGGTCATCCAGGCCTTGATGTTCTTGAGACATTCCTGAAGTTGAACTAAGTGATTATATTCATCAGGCTTCATAGAAATGTACAGCTGGGTGTTGTCTTTAATATGGAACTGTCAATTAGGGGGGAAACTTCCTTAAAAAGTCCAGTTGGGACAGAATCTAATTGATAAGTTGTTGGTTTACATGATGAAACTAATAAAGTCAGTTCAGGAAGATCAATAGAAGAGAAATGGTTCAAACATAAATCTGGTTCTATGGTTTCAGGACCAGACAATGTATCTGTGCTATTCATTTGGAGGGGGTGTAGGATTTTATCCCTGATGGCTATAATTGTATTTGTAAAGAAGCTCATGAAATCATTGCTTCTCAGAGTTAGAGGAATAGATGGGTCAGTAGAGGTGTGACTTTCTGTCAGCCTGGCTACAGAGCTGAAGAGGAACCTGGGCTTGTTCTTATTTTCTTCTATTAATAATGAATAATAAGAGGTTCTGGAATTTCTAAATGCTTTCTTGTAACTTATCAAGCTATCCTTCCAGGCTAGGTGAAAGTCATATTGATTGGTGGAATGCCACTTCCTCTCTAGCTTCTGTGATGTCTGTTTTAAAACACGTGTTTGAGAATTATACCACGGAGCTAATCTCCTCTGATTTACCTTCTTCTTTTTTAACGGGCTGCCAAAGGTTGTTTTTAATGAGGCTGCTGTACTATTTACAAAGAGTAAAGTTTTGATAACTTTCCTGTATTGTACTGACACATGGCTGTGAGGTTAGTGTAAAGCAGTTCTTTAAATGTATTCACAGTTTTATCAGATAAATACCGACTATAATAAAATTTCTGTCCAGTATCAGTGTAGTCAATAGTTCTAAATTCAAATGTAATTAAAAAATGGTCAGACAGAAGAAGGTGTTGGGGAAATATCATTACATTTTCAATGTCTATGCTATATGTCAGAGCAAGATCAAGACTCTGTACATGTCATCACTGGTCACATTAGGCAGGGGTCCAGAGAAAATTACGGAGTCCAACATTATCTTTGCATATGTACACACCGAATAAATATTGATATTTGTGACCTCCGACTGATGTAGTCTGAGGTCATTACTGCCGATGTGAATAACAATCTTACTGTACTTCTGCTTTCCCTTAGCCAGCAGTTTTAAATAGGACTCTATGTCGCCCGCTCTGGCTCCAGGAAAACATTTAACTGTGGTCGTTGGTGTCGTTAACTTAAAAAAAACCAATACCCTAACAACCTAGGCAGAGAGACATGATACTAGTCAATGCCAACTTGATTGGCAAAACTGTTGTTAGCCTGTCCATCGTCCTCTCCATCCCAGCCCTAATGTTTGATACATAATGGGGACGTGTAATAGAGGAAAAGAAAAACTGCTGATGCTGAGTCAGAATTTAAAGACAAAAAAGCCAATGTTGTTCTTGTGTTAGTTGTCATCGAACAATGGCCACTGATTTCTAGTAAATAGTAAGTACCCGGACACTTATGTGATTTGATTGTTCACCTAATAGACCAATATATATAACTTTAGTAGATGAAACCAGCAATGAGCTTGGACTTTAACCAGTAACAAGTGCAATAAAAAAATAAAAATGTGCTGCTCTGTGGCACCCAGAGGCAATAACAGGTTATACATGGCAAAGAACCACCCAACCTGATAGATGCAACAATAGAACGTCGGGTATTTTTCCCTATGTTCAGCAGGAGTGCCATGTCTCTTGTGTGTCTAAATGTTACAGTTTGGGAAAGCTCGACTTACATATGCACAACATGCTCTAATGAGAACCATGCATGAGAAGGAACAGAAAGTACCGGTTATTCAAAGGACATAACTAAGACCTAGCCTTGGATTAGATATTTTACAATAAATACACAGTCAGATGATTAAGATGATTTACTGACGCAGGCCTGTGTTTTCCTCTCTAAACAAACTGAGTCTTACTTTATTTCTGTTTTCTTTGTTCTTCTGATTAGCATGGGAGACTTCCAGCAGTTTGAGCAGGACTTCTACCAGACAGGATATTACACAGATGACCAGGGTCAACCTGTGGCCTATTATAATATCTATGATCCCACAAGCCCTGATAATTATGAAGGGTAAGTATTCAGTCTTCTGAGGATACACATACGTTGTGGCTTTTGTCTATTACTGTCTCTTTTTGTCTACAGAGCTTGCCTGTGGAGTTTTTGACTACCGTTAACATTATGTCACAATGTATCTACTGAATGTGTGGGTCCCTGTGTTGTTGTTTGGCAAGTGAAGTTAACACATTGAATGACGAAAAGTAAGTGAAGTGTAAGACTGCAAGATAGTAAACTAGCTAAACTAGCTCAAATTTTTAAAAACTCAATGATTTCAATGGTGAAAGAAATGTGCTCAACAACATTAGACACACGCACACAAACACACACACACACACACACACACACAGAACGTATTCATCGTTGGTATTTAGTGGTTAAACCATTGTGGCGAGAACAATAACAACTGTCTTTGGTATGTGTTTGTGGTCGTGATGTGATGACTTGTACAAAAGGGGAGAAGAGCTCACACTCTGAGGCAGCCTGTAACTATTTCTTCTTCAAGTGTTTGCACTCAGTTGTTGTCAGGAGGTGATTTATTATTAAAATCATCCCCCTTGATAACGTGTCAGTCCTGTCTTGTGTCACCTCTCAGAGGGGAGCATTTTGAAAGGGTGATGGGCAGGGTGAGCTGGGGTGATGTTTCAGGCTCTGTCCTGACATTGGGCCTGATGGATGCCGTCAAGTGCTAGAAGCTGAGTCTCCATGATGCTTTGGGACATTTTGTTGAAGCTGCTGAGCTTTCGGCTCCTTCCTGGAGCAGCTGGCATCTCGCTGTGATTCAGGATGCTTTCCAAAGACAGTGGGGATGTGTCACGAAACATACTATAAAATATACTCATGTTATGTACAAAACTTTCTTCTATTTACACTGTACATCAACTATATCTTAGATTACTTCACTGACTGTTGACACCTTGAAACTCGGAAATATTGGCTGATTGCAACAAACAACCTTATGCTCTTGCTATCCTTATACTCTTATTAGTGAGGTTTTATGAGTCATTTTTATTCAAATCATGTTTTCAGTGGGGAACAGGCTTTCATTCCAGATGCTCTGGATCCTTCCATGGAACAACAGTACACTGGACAGTTCTACCATCCTGCCGTGTCTTCTGGTACTATTGGAGGCACAGGGACAGATTCTCTTGAAGAGGAGCCGCCCCTTCTTGAAGGTAAAAAAGAAGACTTAATTTGTTTCTTTATCGCCTATATGCTTGAAAAATACATATTTTCTTTGGGTCGTAATAACTACCCATATGGATGAGCAGAAATCTAGCTGGCAATGCTCAGTTCATTCAGAGGTCAGATGTGTTTACCCCTGAAAACAGCTGGAAAACCAACTAATCAGTGAAACCAACATTCCTCTTTTCAAACTCCAAATAAAAGCCACATGGCACTGGAACGTAACAATCACAAAGAGTTACTGGATGATCAAGAGGACCTTTTGTTGCATTGCATGCAAACAGAGTACAAAGATTGGATTTTTAAATATTTGTTTTCTGTGAATTGAGCAATCCCCCCTGCTTTCTGTTCATTGTCCAGAACTTGGCATCAGTTTTGATCACATCTGGCAGAAGACGCTGACAGTGTTGAACCCCTTCAAGCCTGCAGATGGCAGCATAATGAATGAGACTGATCTGACAGGTCCGATCCTCTTCTGCGTCACACTGGGGGTCTTTTTAATGATGGTGAGTCACGAGTCACTGTTCTGCCTACAGCTCAACCATTACCACTGTATAACGTGTACAGATGTGAGATTTGATAAAAGTGTGTGTATTTCTTTATTCTGGTTGATTCAGGCAGGTAAAGCTCACTTTGGTTGTATATACGGGATCAGTGCCACAGCCTGTATTGTGGTGTACATTCTGCTGAGTCTGATGAGTACTGTGGCAGTGTCTTATGGTTGTGTGGCCAGTGTCCTGGGCTACTGCCTCCTGCCCATTGTGGCCCTCTCTGCATTTGCTGTCTTCTACTCTTTGCAGTAAGTAGCTGTTTCATTTCTGTATCTATTTTTTGACATGAAAGTAAAAGTTAGACAAAATAATTTCCCTAACTAGCGTCTCCAACCACATCAAATGATCTTCATATTAGAACTAATGCATCAATTGTCATCTGCATCAATGAAGTCATCATCAGTATCATCCAATAAAATAAGCCCAAAGCCACCAATCATCTCAAACACCATCCTTTTCATCAGACTTTAGATTCTATGTGGCCGATGTGGCCCCCAGCATTACCACCTACACCAGCATCTTCATTAACCAGCATACAAGTGATATTCTCCACCTCCTCCAATATGTTCTGAAGTAAAATGGTCAGTTTTAGTTGGAACTGATAAAAGAAAACAGACAATTAACATTTAAGAATCCAAGCAGAGCTCAGAACAGATTGACTTCCAACCACTTCTCATGCTTCTAATCCCTCTTTCTGTTTTCACAGAGGAATGCTGGGTACACTTCTGGCCTTGTTAGTGATTTGTTGGTCTAGTTTCTCTGCCTCCAAGATCTTCATCTCCACCCTCGCTATGGAAGGCCAGCAGATGCTGGTTGCCTACCCATGTGCTCTACTCTACGGACTCTTTATACTGCTCGCTGTATTTTAACTGGCACTAGATGCAACGCAGAGTATTATCATGATGCTTATAATTATTATTATTTGTTTGTTGAGATGTTGCAGAGGGATTTACCAAACATTTTATGGATGACTGCATGTTACAGAGCTTCAGCTCCACACTGATCTCCGTGTTCTTATAAATGAAACCTTTGTTTAGCCTTTATCTCAATGTCCTATAAACTTTGATTTGTTGTCTTTTCTATGTCGATGTTTGTTTTATTGATTCATGATGTTTTAACGTAGTGACTGTATGTTCTCCACACTTTTTTTCTGCTCATATTGAAAATGTGCCACTATTTTGCTCATATACCTGAACAGTCCAACAACTCACGAGGAGAAATAAAATCTGTCCTTATGAGTAGGCTATGTTGGTAAGTGACTACCGTGTTATGTGCAGAGGTCAGTCTGATATTCAGTGTTCATTGTACACAGAGCCAGGTTGTTAATCATGCATTTGGACTGTATTTTTTATATAGTGCTTTTGCAGTCTTGTTGACATCTCAAAGAGATTTACAGTACAAGTCACAATCCTCCATTCACACACAGTCATACAGTGCTCCTGTGTGCAGCACCTTTTCTACACAAACCCTTTCCATTACACACACTGTTGGTGAAGTTATCAGGGGCATCTTGCCCAAGGACACTTTTGAATGCAGCTGGGAATTGAACCACCGACCTTCTGGTTAGTCAATACTGCCGACACATACAGGTAGCTGTGGATGGGAGTATACTGTGTGGTACCTTTTTTTTCTTCTGTTTCATAAATATGGTTTACAATAGTATCCTACAGAAGCAATTTCCTCTTAAGACATTAGAGGGAGCCACAACATCACAGCTTGGAATGTAAAACTGTTCTCACTGGCTGAGTGATTACAAATGTCCCACGTCTCACCATGATACAAACTGAGGGAATGTCTGTATGTTGGTTACATGGCTCCAATTGTCATGCACTTTCCCTGTCTTGTCATTCTGCTTGTTGCAGAAACATCACTAGAAAACAATGCTCGAAGCTGTCAAGGCTCTGAGAGGAGAACCGACCACGTGAGTGTGAGCGAGCAGTACGTTGACACAGAGCTGTGGAGCACTGAGCGAAATGAAAAAAAAAGAGCAACTTTTTTCACCCAGCTTCCATGATGTATGAGGGTCCGAGCAGACTCTGACAACCGCAGGGTCAATGATATTCTGCAGACAACCTGTTTTTGAGTGGGGAGGGTGAGCGGGGTAGGGGTGTGGGGTGGTGGGTGTCAACAAAGTGTGCTGTGATATTAACAACAGCTAACTTCTAAGGGTGCTGGTGCAATCAGTAGGGTGGATCCAGTCCCTAAGGTGCTGCGCGAGCAGACAGGGTCGACTTCTGAGGGAACGACCACTAAGGCCACCTTCTCTCTGTGCTGTGAGTGTGAGAAAAACCACCACAGCACTAACTGCACTGAACAGTACGTTTTTTTTCCCAAGACTCCAAACACTCACTCTCTGCTGTTCAGTGTGGTGGCCACAGACCCATCCATCACACAGGGTGGAACTGTGGTCAAACAAAGGTGAAGAGCAAAACGATGTGTGTTGTAAACATTCATCACAGCTTACAGATCAACTTCCTGCTCCAACAGACCACACATTTGAAAACAGAGCCGAGATGAATTGCTGGACTACTTCAGGTTGGGTGTCAATCATAAATGAAATCTACATTGTTAAAGAAACACACAACATTCAGCAGACGCAAAGAAACCAAAAGTCACGGAATAATCATTGCAGCCTAGCAGAGTGCTGTTTTTCCAGTGACACCACGGACCACGCTCTAATGGGCGGAGGAAGCGCTACAAGGACAGCGTGTTCAGGAAGTGTAAAATCAGACCCAAGGACCTGGAGGATTCTGCAGCTGACTGTGACACCTGCAGCTGTGCCTGGGAGTGACCTCCATGCTGGAGGAGGAACACACAAACCCACGGCTGCCACGCAAACCCACCACCAACATATTTACAATACACAAATAAAAGACAGAAGAGGGATTAATCATTGGATTCAATGGACAGACATAAACAAAGTGCAGCACACCCTTTCATGGGCTAACTCTTTTAAGGCCTCGTAACACAGGAACATGGGACATGACTGATTCTCTCCACAGTGTGGACAAACAGAGAAAAGAAACAACCACAGCCTGCTTACAGTTGTGTGCTAGATTTTAGTCAAAGTTTTTGTTAATTTATGAAATGAAAGGTAACTATACTCAGTTAAAATGCATTGCTTTCACTTTTATTGTTTCTTGAATTAATACAAATGAATGGGAAAAAAAGTAAGTAGTAATTGTGCCGACAAAGTATGGCAAGGTATAAAAATTGCTGACAATGTTCAACAAAAAGAACAAATCTGGGAGAATGACAAAACTTTCAGATAAGACTGTGCATCTGCTCTGATTTATCTCACTCTGTTCAAGTGTGAAGCATTACTTGGACAAACAGGGTGGACAAGACATCTGACGAAAACCTTACCTGTCTCCTCATCACATAAAGTGTGCTGAGCAACATCTGAATAAGCCAAGTTACTTGGCGTGAACAGAGGAAGGTAAAACATAGCTCTTGGACCACACTCACCAAAAGTGGGTTAGAATTTTTTTTTTACAAGAACACGACAACTGTCATCATAAGACTGATAATATTCTACTTTGGGGGGGATGTAGCAGTCGGGACAGATGATGCAGATTCTGCAAAAAATCTGAAGAGAGACCGGCAAGACAATGATGAATATCAGGACAATGATCCAAAGAATACGCCATAAAAATGAATGATTTTAAGAACCAGAAGCTGGAGCGTGCCCTGACTTGAACATCACTGAAGGTCGCAGGGCAGCCTAAAGATCAAAACGAAGTAAAGAAGAACATAGAAAGGTGTAACTTCTTCAGAACTGACTTAGTGGGGTGCACACACACACATGCTACAAATGCTGCCACAAATCCCTTTTTGAATATTTCACATTAGTTACTGGAAAGTAGTGAGTGTGCAGCCCCTTGCAGAGAGAAACTCTGTGAAGGAACATGTGTGTGTGTTTGACAGAAAGAGGAGGGAAAGGGATGGACAGTCCCACGGTGAGACTGTGAAGAGCAGGCCCAGTCTTTCTTCTCCTGACTGGACTGGTTTAAAGCAAACAAATCCCTCTGGCCAAGCAGTAGGCCGAAGACAAGCGCTCCCTGGGCCCCGCGGAACTCTCCTGCTACTTTACACTAAACTCTTCCAGATGATTTATGGGCTCTCTCTCCTCGCAGAGACTCGCCGCTGCTCACCTTTCATTCACCAGAGCGCAGGCTGACGGGGGCTCTCCGCTCAGTGCACTGGGACTCGTCATTAACCCAGTACGCACCGCATGACAACCACCACAATCTGCTGCACGTTCGACCTGCTCGTTCTGCTTTAAGCCGTTTCTTCCCCTGCAGCAGTTTGACGAATTCTTCATGCTAATTTCCCAGGGAGGCAGCATGGATCAGTTGAATTCCTGTTTCTGCATCCTGCTTGTCTTAATGCTGGGATGAACTCAAAGGGTTTATGAAGGGTAACATCTGTGTATGGGGCAAACACACTGCTCTGCTGTGGGGATGATGATATGAACTTTCAGGGCTGCAATTGTCCTGAATGACACTGAGGTCTCGTCCTCAAAATCCACATATGCTGTTTTTAATATTTGAGTTATCCACCTCATTTATATCAATTAGGGAAGCATTAACACCTCTCTTCATAATGTCTTTATTGTAAAAGGGTAACCTGTCAACGGATCATCACCCATGTATTTGTATAAGTTTTGCTACAGCCCCGAATAACGCCGCGGTCTGTTTTGGTTGTTTTTATAATACAGGTTCAAAATGTCAGCTACATCATAAATAGAAACATAAGGTTATATCACACATAATGTGATCACACTACTCCGTGGTGGGAGTATAGATCCTCAAAGTCCATCAGAGGTACATTCTGAAGTGAGGAGGTGTTTGGAGTCCTGATCATCAGAGAGACAGTTGTTTGAAATGGGATGAAACCTGTTTCTATCTTGCTATCTGAATCAACTGCTAGGACTTTCATTTCAAAAGATGCTGGCTGGACATTAACCTGGCCATTTTCACAATGAATGCAATCTGTGTATGTTGTGTTATCATTAAACATGCATTCATGTAAAAGCAGGATTTTATTGTTGTATCTTAACATGTTTTGTATGAAAAAATCTAAATTTGTAAAGTTACTATAGCTAAATAGAAAATGATGGTAGAGCAGAAGTGCAATATTTGCCTGTGAGATCTCGTGGAGTAGATGTATAAAGTAACATGAAATTGCAACACTGATGTAAAGTAAACTAAAATATGAATATAGTAACTGAGTAAGTGTACTTAGTTACTTTCTATCATTGTTTACCACACGACAGTAAAAAGTAACAATAACAATAAAACAAATAAAATGATTTATTTATAAGAATATATGATTTGATTTCAGTTGTTCTAGTCTATATATAGTCAATAGTCTATATATAGTCTTGTGACTGAAGCTTATCTACCTTTTTATATAAAGGTGTTAGAGCGCTGCCCAAAAATGATAGTTTACCCACCTCCTTCTTCTTCTGCTCTCAGTCATACTTCTTCTAACCTGAAGGTCCCCACGACCCAACCTCCTTCACTCTGTAACACAATACATGGTTGTTGTTATACTTTGTTATACTACGATAATTGTTTCCTGCACTCGTGTATGAAGCTAATAGCATTCCTGTGCTATTACTGATTTTTATGTATTTATTTTGCCATTTTTATAAGTTTTATAGTTTTTATTGTCTGACTGGAGTCATTTGGTGTTTTTCCCACCAGTGTGTTGACCTGCGCTTTCTGTTTTGTTTAATGGTAAATGGGCTGCATTTAAGTGTCGTGCTTTTCTCGTCTTTACGACCACTCAAAGCGCTTTACACTAACGCCTAGTGCAGAGCTTACCAAACTAAATTCCTAACAGCTCCACTGAAATGGCAATAAAGCCTGAATCCTCTGTCCAAATTGCACCTGAGCTTTAAGACCACATGTAAAGCCATAATAAAGACAAGCTGCTACAGACAGAAATATCATCCAGCTGCCAGCAGCCCGTCACTCACTTTCACCGCCACTCCGGTGATGATTACCAGAGCTGAGCTTTAGTCAGTGCAACGCAGCTTTTCCCAGTATGTTAATATTTCTGCATCACACTTCATATTTTACTGACGTCTCAGGCTTACTCTCCGCAGGATTTTGACAATTGTACAACTGTATAACTGATTGTTTTAATAATCATCTCCAATGATTCATTCTCCCTACCACTAGATGTGATTAGGAGCAAACATTAAGCTCAGATGATGTGATCATTACTCACTGATTCAGGGACTAGAGCTTCTGAGTGTGGAAGGAGATTCAAAGAAAAGGAATTCACAATACCATGACTTGATATTATCCAAAGTAAACAGCTTTGTTCTTAAGTCTTAACCCATTAACCTGGTGTGTTTGACGGATATATTCCTAATGTCAATTGTTTGACAAGACAAACAAACATAAGGATAACTTTAATTAAGAGTCCATTTGAAGACTTTTCAAACATAATCTCGTAATTTAATGGGTAAAAAGTAATAATATCATGAGAATGAAGTTGTAAATTATTGATAAAAAACTCATAATATTATGAGAATAAAGAAAAAAACGTGTTTAGGCTAAAAGAACAGGAAGAACCCTTGCTGGTCAAAGTTCCACTCCTGTCTTCTGGATCCAAAATCCTGAAATCTTAAAAAACTACAAAATCTCATAATTTGAATATCACACAGATGCAACCCACAAAATACAGTAGACCCCTTCCAAACATTTCCTCGTCCACATTTCTCCACATTTCCTTTAAGTTGCCCTATTGCTGTATGTAAGTGACCTTACTAAATAGTTTCAAGTGAATCTTATATTTGGTTTTCATTGTAGTGGGGTGTGATCATGTATAGAATGACCTCCTGGATAGGGTAACATTATTTACCTTACACTATGCTTTACAAATGCAGTGCTACATAAAAAAAACATGTGTTTTGTAAGGGCAGATATGGTAGAATGTGTAGTTGTGTCAAATCATTTAAGAGCTGCCCACAGCTGGTTACCGGGCTGAGATTTTAAGTCTGTATTTGTATATCATCATACATATCTTCTGTTGATATTCTCTTTTCCAACAACTGCATTTGAACTCTGCACAGAATTTCATGTCAGGCTGTTGAGCTGCAGCTCCTCACATCTTAATTACAGCTGCTCTCTGGAGGTCTGTCCTTCTGCAACGCTGCAGCTCTATCTGAGGCTTATGGCATGAAACTATTAACCCCAACATCTTGATATGTAAAACTACAACCACGCATTCTTTTTAAGATTTTCATCACCCTCCCTAATGTTGTTGCCGTGGACCTTTGCGGCCTCAGTTGCACCATCATGTCTCACGTCAGCTGTGGTGTAACCGTATCCCGCCTTGTGTCACTGGGGAGCGGAGGGCTGTGCAGCAGCCCAGTGCGCTGCATTCTAGATGGTATTTCCAAAGTGAATGCTTTGCATTATAACTTCTACTCAAACTACAAAAGAATATACCACAAAAATATATCGAGTGATAAAGCTTATTAGGGATTTTATACTTCCTATATTTTTGGAATCTGAATAAATGTTATCTGCTGGTCAGTCAAAATAAACAGCTGAATAATACAATGTTAAATCAAATGTAAACTGCCTGGATACACCATCAGCACGTCAGAAGGTAGAAAAGCTTGTGAGTGTGAGCTAAAACAAGTTCTTAAGAATAGAGAGATGTTTGCACTAAATTGGTAACATGTGTTGAGGACCTTTTGTATATTCGCACTATATACTATACATATACTATACTGTATTATGTATATATAGTGTATATTACATTATATCTGTACACCATTAAGAGAAGAGTGTCTGACTAATTCCACAGATTCTCTCTCTAAGCAGAACACAAGGTCAGGTTATAGATAAAGGACCAAGCAACAGTACACTGTAGTGTCTCAGCACAGGGACTTTCATATCTATCTCAAACGCCCCAGACAGAGAGACACCAAATTCAGCTCTCACCAACTTCAACTCTTTTGCGTATTTCACCAGTATCCAATAGGATGCAAACACCTACATGTAACATAGAGAGTGTATATTGTTGCACCTTCTGGTCTCCTTGATGCATCAAGTCCACATTAAAATCTTCTGCATAAGACATCAGCTGCTGCTGAGTTCTCCTTTCACCAGCTTCCAGAAAACATCCATAACATGTAAAACTAAAATGGCACTCAGAGAGAAGATTCCTCCTCCAAGGCTCAACAGTTCCCTTATGTACATTTACTTGATCCAGGTTTTTACATGGATCTGCATCAAATTGCACAGACTCATAGATTTCAGTCCCCTAAACATGCCGGATTATTTCCGTCAAGATCCACCAATCATTCCCTGGGAAATCAAGGAAAATGTTGGCAGAGGTAATAAAGTCAGTCAGAAGCACACTTTATTGACTGTATTCTACAGGCCTCTGTCCACATCAGCGTGTTAGCTCCGCAGCAAGCTGCTCTCCAAACACAAGCATTTAGATCCACATTCAAGTGAAGGTGAATATTAAGAGGTTCGATAAAATAATTCCAGCCACACCACTGACGATGTTCTGACACTCGGGTCGGCAAAGTGCACATATTTGCACAACTCACAAATCTGTTATCTCCTAGAAGGTCACAATAGGAGTTATTATTGTTCCAGCTTTTTGGTTGAACGCCCAAGTTGTCGGACAAATTCAAAATCACATTATCACAACTGATCCTGTGGAGAGCACGAACGTCCGAACCAGATTTCACAGCAGCCGATAACGTCCAAACTGGAGCGACTGAGCTGCCTGGTGAAGAAGCCGAGTGAAATATTTGTATTTTGATGTGATGTATGAGGGGATCGTGCTGGAGGCCTGCGCACAGTGAGTCCAACAGAAGCTGATGGAAAGACAGACTTAATGCACTTTTAATTAAACCATCATGTGTTTCATCAGCAGCTCAAGTGAGGGCCTCTCATCTAAGCACTACACTACCTAGCCTATCAATATCACTGCACCGATTAAGAACATTAAATTATGTAATTGCACTAATTGGGAGTTATTTGTAAAATAAATAGGATGGAGCTGCCATTAAGATGCCCCAGGAGTGTTTTGTGCGAGATGGGTTTGATAAAGTGGCCCGCCTCTGTGTTTCCACCTTGTTTTCCACCTCTCTATAAATGATCCAGAAAATGTCGTAATGAAGAATGCAGGTGGGAAAATCATTATGTATCCTGGAGGTCTGACTACCAGGAGAGAAAATACAGCCAGCTAATGATCGCGCTCAGAGCAAGCAGCACGGCTGATTGGAGCTTAACTAACCCATGAAGAGCCATGATTTTCTTCAGGGGCTCAGTGGCTCGTTGGAATCCAACATCCGGAGTACGGTGTTAGTGTGTGTGTGTAGGCTACAGCAATCATTTTACTGTAAGTATCAAAGGTATGTTAATACAAGGAACAGCTTCAAAAGAGGACCTTGTTGAGAAATTACTAAACACGTCAGGTTTTTCAAAGAAAATAGATCTCAAGACATCGAATTCTGTCTGAGAGGAAACATAAAGCTGCATTTCCGCTGCAGGAACTTTCCCCAGGAACCTGGAAGTCACACAGGAACTACACACCAGGGTCTGAGATTTAAGGAACTGAAGTACAGGAACTTTTAGGGTGGAGCCCACAGCACTGAAGATGCCTGATTGGTTGAGTTGTCAAGCATTTTATTTCAGCCAATCAATCTGTTTAGCTTTTCAAATAATTTAAATATGCTTCATACTACTTCTCCAGTCTTTTGCGATCAACAGCTGAACAAGTAGAGTATTGTATAGAATATTCATTGTAGAGTTGTCTACATCACTGCCACCTGGTGTACTGGAATGGAACAGCTTGTTGTAACAATTGGTTGTTCATATGTCAGCAGGCTAATTTGTCTTATCTCTACTGGTCATTAGGCCGTGACGGAAACGCAGGCAAACAACTTTCCAAACTTTTTAGTTCCGTGAAAACAATTCCAGGGACCACAGTCAAACAGCCTGTTGACTCGAAATTGATGTAATGTTGATAACAATATAACAGAATTCTTAAATTGTATAGTACAGTGTGTTTTTCTTCAAATGTACTATTATGCTGCATCTTCACTGTATAAAAGTACATCTATAGATCATCCAGTACATACAGCTTGTGAGTCTTTTCAGAAATAAATGCTTGGTTACTTTGCAATTCACTATATACAGAGTTAGCCTACGAGATACATTAGGGCTACATTACCTCTATACCACTGAACCCAGTAAATGGTAATGACAGAAGTATATTTCATTCTGAAAATGTGAAGGTTATAGCCTCTGAATCTATGAATATGAATAATCAGAGGCTTATTATGGTGAAAGTATCATTATCATAATTAATATTATAATTATCTGTAACCACCAGGTCTTCACACCAGGATTCAGGTGAGCACTGAAATCCTGATGACATATGTGGATTCATCCACAGCATCACAGTGACTCCACCACTGGTCACAAGATGTAAAGAGATTCTATGTGCTTAGTTTATGTCAGTTCATTAGCAAGTCATGATCATGAATGATATGACAAACAAATGACGATATTTATTTCTAATTAAATATATTCTAGAAAGTATTTACATATTTTATACACTTGGGCATATTTACTCCAAATGCATTTAATCATAAAGTCAGTGACTCTGTGACAGGTCTAGAGCAGAGAATTGTATTCATACCTTGAAAGAAAATGAATTTTGATTTAAATGTAAATAAATCACAACAATAGGTCAACTATTATTTAATCCAGAGAAAAATCTGTAATCTGTGTTTCCAGAGGTTTTCAATGAAAAACATTCATACTCCTCAAATTAAAGAACCTATTGATATGATAGGCCCTTACCTGAATCACACAAACAATGCAACGGTCATTCGCTATAAATTTGAAAACATATAGACGGAAATAGTGACTGAAAGCAGATACATATGATTGATTTAAAATAACACTGCTGTATCGAGCAAGACGCTGAATATTTTGATTTGATTTCAGATCATTCACTTCTCTCTGTGATGACAATCTGTCCCTGATGAGCTTGAACTCATGTGGTAATGCCCACCATGACTTCACTGATGTCCCACAGTTTACTGGCGACTTCCCGGTCTGTGGCCTTGTCCAGCAGAACCTGAGGCCGACAATCGGCAAAGCACTTTCCCTGCACGCTGTCTACATCTGGGCTGCAGGCCAAGAACACTGAAGTCCGAGCTCCTTCTTCAGGGCTCTTAAACAAGCCCCACGAGAGCAGGTTAAACATGGGCTGAGCCAACGCTGGGACATGGACGTGCCTCCCCAGATTAGTCCTCACTATGCCTGGCGTCAGGGCGTTCACCGTCACTCCGCTGCCCTCCAGTCGATGGGCCAGCTCACAGGTGAACAGCAGGTTGGCCAGTTTGCTCCGACTGTAGGCGAAGGCCTTGTCGTAGTTGTGCTCGCTGTTCAGGTCATCAAAGTTGATGTGGCCGTGCTTGTAGAGTTTGGAGGAGACCACCACGATGCGGCTGGGAGCTGATCGCTTCAGGAGGTCGAGCAGCAGGTGCGTGAGCAGGAAGTGGCCCAGGTGGTTGACCCCAAACTGCATCTCAAAGCCGTCCTCTGTTCTGGTGTAAGGACACTGGTAGACTCCAGCGTTGTTGATGAGCACGTCCAGCCGAGGCTCCTCCTGTTGAACAGCACAGAGGAGATTATGAGACGTCTACAGATAAACTGTGTCCTTTCACTGCACTGGTATACTGTGAACTGTGCAGGCTGTGCTTCAGATTCAGTGTAAAACCTGCACTCGAGGACATAACAATGTGTCTCACCTCTATGTAGTGTTCTACAGTATACGCTATGCTTTAATATGGGATGGAAGCTGTGTTAAAATAAAATGATAATATATATTCACTGACGTAACCTGAGATACACTGATCACTAACTGCTGTTCAATAACATGGTAAACAATCAGTGATGTGGTTTCACTTTACGTAAGTCATGATATCTCATCAAAAAACATTAAAACAACTTAAAGAACAAACTTTCTGGAAGTTTTGATGACATTATGAACTTTAAATAATACTGTTCTCTACTGATTTCATTTCCTGTGCCACCCATTAAACTTTAACAAGGAGGATTAGTAGCAGTAAATTATCAGCTCACATAAGCAGTTCAGTCTTTTTGGTCACTTCCCTTTTAAGTGATATGTATAATACTTTAAATAGTATATTATATATATTATTTTCACACTAAAGTTTCATGTCTTAGTTGATTATATCTTTATTTTAGTTGTCTTACATGTTTTATTCTCCCTATTTATTTTATTATTCTATAATAAAATAAAATTATCGAAATATTATTCATCACAGTCATTCACTTCATGTTTTGGGGGCAAAGGCAGAACTTGCTGACTTGTAACTTCAACAGTGTCATTAAGTACATGTGGTTAGAGGTTTGAAATGCATGCCGAATCAAACAGCATCGTTTCCCCAAGGACATAATGTACAATATAAACTTTGGCGTGCTGTGGTTTTCTAGATAACAGGGGTCCGATTATACAATAGTTGGATTTATGAATGAGGTTTGGCGTGACGTTCTTGTGTGGCTACCTTCACCAGGTCCTGACAGAACGTGCGCACGGACGTGAGGGAGGCGAGGTCCAGCTGTTTGAGCACCAGCTGTGTCGCGTCTGCCCCGGTCTGCTCTCGGATCTCCCGGGCCGCCTGCTCCGCGCTGCTCAGGTCCCTGCAGGCCATGATCACGCGGCCCTGGAGCTTCACGACGGCGGCTGCCGTAGCCTTCCCTATCCCGCTGTTAGCCCCGGTCACCACCACCGTCTTTCCGCTCATCATTTTGTCTCACCGGGCCATGAAGGTGAGGCCCGAGCGGACTTCCGGGCAGCAGAAAGCTAACTTGGCTACACGAGCGGTCAATAACACGAAAACACTTCATTACCCAGAGTTCACAGCGACAGTGCCCTTCGTTGGAGCTCGTAAAATGGACTTTCGACCTGTGTGTGTGTGTGTGTGTGTGTGTGTGTGTGTGTGTGTGTGTGTGTGTGTGTGTGTATTAACAAATAATAAAGAAACAATCTAAAAGTACATTGATCAGTAATCCCATTATATAGATGTATAGTTACATTTGGATTTAGTAATGTAATGTTACCTCAACATGTCTTCTTTTTGAAAGAGAATAAAAAGAAACATGATAGGTCAGTCTATTTCTCTCTTAAGTATATTTTGGGGTTTTTCACTTGTTCATATATTATTTATAGCCTCTCTGAACACCCATGGATTTATGATTGGATGTCAGCAAAGGGACGTACATAATGCATCCGTTGCATATTTCAAAACACATTTTTTTAGAGACAGAAAAACAGAAAAAAGTTATAATGTATAATATACATCAACTGGATACGTTTCATTCTGATATCTGTTTGTAAATGATAGTTTAACCTTGTGTTAAATATATTCATTACATAGTTTTTTTTTCAGAAATGTTCTAATAGTTTAATTACACAGCTATGTGCGTTACCATTTTATTTACTGACATGAAGTCTAACATCTGTCTGGCAACAATTAGGAATGTATAATGTCTATTTCTCTGTGGTATGAACAAAGTGTAAAAACTAGAAGAAGTGTGTACAATCAGTTGGAGGGATTAGTTCCTATCATGACGTCTCGCCTGTACACACATTAACAAAAACATTGCAAACGTCACTTTTTCATCAGTGTGACGAAAAGGTAAGGATGAAATGACCGCTGTAGGGCCCAGAGGTGGCAATGTCAGTCCACTGAAAACTGTCCTGACTGCAGCTCCATCTTAACACACTGCTCACACACTTTGTCTTGATCTGTCTCTGATGTTTCTTTTCTTTCACAATGAGCCACTGGCCCAATATGTGTAATGAAGTGGTTCTCCTGATGGCCACACATGTAACCTTCCTTTACTGCTATTGTCAGTTGCAAATGTGAGGCAAATGGAAGACTGGAGGACACAGAACAGGAAAGTTCATCAAATGTATTTCTTTTTATGTATATATTTATTAACATATATATATTCTTGCTGTAGTATAGCTTGGTCAGTGATTAATAGTCTCATGAACTTTCATTTTTCATTTAATATTTAATATTTTCTGTTATCAGCTCTTCTCCGTGTTTCATATTAGACTGACGCCAATAAAGATTGATTGATTGAGATGTGAGTGAATGTTCATTATTGAGGAATAGTTTTATAGTTAATTTTTCAAGGTCGTATTGCTCCCTTTCACTGCGTCACACAGTTTCCCTCAGCAGATTGTCAGTGCAGATCTTCCGTTACATGATCTCATGATGATCAGCAGTTCCTTATTGGTGGAGGTGGAAACCTTTGTCTTTGTTGTAGATGAGAGTGAGCTCCATGATGTTTCTCCGGCTGTCCTATGACCCTTTTGTGCAGTAGAACTCATTTATATTATACCATTATACAAAAAGGTATTTTAGCCTACTGTCACTGATTTGATTGCAGTTAACAAAATAATGGAAACACCTGTCTGTATGACACAGTGCAGTTCAACAGCACTGAATCCTCAAAAATGAGCTTACAGTTTCTGAACATTGGAACAGGCCTGTTGTATCAGACTGTTTGAGCTAGGTGTTCCAAAAAAATTAAAAGTGAGTGTATATACAATAAGTATCAGAATCTCTGCACTTTCAACGTTCTACTGAAAAACCATGATTTCTTTGCTGGAGCCTCAAATTTCCTAAATACATCAGTTAAAGCCTTTAGAGGCCCCAGTGGCCGGTAGCCAAAAGAAACAACACAGAGTCAAACTCTTCTACTTCCACCGCTAGTACTGAGGCTGGGCCTGTTGTGGTTGGTTTCACAGTTGGGGCTCTACCAGCAGCAATAATGTGGTAATAACATCTGTAACATCTGGAAATCATCAGAGTTAAAGCTGAGCTTGTAAATGACAAATAAGCCTGGGTCCAGACCAGTGCTCAGCTTCAGCTTTGCAGCTTCCCATCACACCAGTAGCTGCTGCAGAGCTACCTACAGAGAAAAATAAAAACTTCTATATACCCTTATACAAACTACAGGGGATAACGAACACATTTATGGCTGCACAGAGAAAAGCAAAGGAAACAAAGATTACAAACTGTTAAAAGCAGCTCCATAAAGGAGAAGTCCAAAAATACATATGTTCATCATTCCCACAGTTCGATGAAAGTATAAATTCCACATGTCCATGTTATGTGGGATCTGGGCTATAGTTAGCACGACTTAGCACAAAGACTGACAGGAGAAGAAATAATTTAAAAAATGGGGACAGATGATAATTTTCTTTGTATATTGAGTGACTGCACAATCACTAATGTTACTGCAATTTGTAACTTCTGCCAATGTCATGTGCACACACGTAGGAGGGGACCCATTACACTGTTGGTGTGGATCTTGTATTGCTTTCTCAGCATGGCGTATAAAGAATCAACCCTCCATTTTTTTTAACTTAATTTCACTCATTACCATAAAATGTACAAAAAAAATAATAATCAATTCACCTCATTTACATTCTGTTAATTTAAGTTAATTCGACTGTTTACATCAAATGTACAGACTATCAAAGTTAAGTCAGGAAACTCCATTTTGAGATGGCACATGATGACACCTGTTGTCCTCCTGGGTCAATCAGACTGTTGTTAAGCATAAAGTAAAGGATCACCAAATTCGCTGTTACATTTTTTACCAACTTCATTTCATGTGATTGCCACAAATATTGCACTTCCTTTGCAATTTTATATAAATAATCATTTAAAAAAATGATACCTCATTTGTAACTAATAAGCAGTGTCAAGGCCTGTGCATGTAAAACATTAGCATGGATATTTACAAAAATGTAAACTTTTGTGAAACCTTTTTTCCTGAAAACTTTTTTTCCTTTTTTTCCTGACATGGTCCCCCAAGTCCCACTTCATGCAAACCACCCTGGTCTGCCACTTCACAGGAACTGACCCTGACCAATACGTAACAGTGCAGAGGCATGTCAAGCAAGATGGATCACTGATGTCCACAGCCTTCAGCATCTCACAGGTCTGATTCATACCCAGCACCTTGCTGCAGAGGAGCATCTTGACTACCTCAGCAGTTTCTGCCAAGGATCAGTATGAAGCTCCCCTCAGACTTCAGACTCTTACTCATTCCCAGCGGGCATGTTCGTCAGGCTCAGGGGCTCCACATAATGCAGTTTCCCCCACCCAATAATATTCCCAGTTGGCGTCAGCTACTGGCTGCATACAGCCTGAACCCTGCTTTCCCTCCCAGAGGCATCTTATTATTTGTCAGGACATTCTTGCGGCCAACTGACAGTCCAAAGCCTACTCCCCAAAGGTGACTGCTGCAGCCCTTCTGGCTTCCTGCTACCTGTCTTCTGGTTCAGGAGACTCCTGAGCCAAATGGACTCCTATTTTACCCTGATGGCTTCCCTCACTGCTAATGTCCGGCAGTGGATTCTTAGATCACCGCCTCTGCAGGCAGGACACAGGGTTACCAGGGTCGCTGCTGCAAGCCACCTGGACCTTGTATAACCAAAGAACGAGCTGTGTCTATATGTGTCAAACGCACTTTCACTGGGTGTTGTCTCTGATTCGTGATATTCCTGGACAGGATCTCAAAGTACAGCCAAAGCGAGTAGTGTCCAACGTTTGGAACATAAGAATTGCAGATGATGTGGTTTGCCTTCAGAGTGCACTGGGACAGATGGCAGCTGAGTGTGAAGCAGCCAGGATGAGAGGCGGCACCTCCAAGTCTGATGACAGCTTAGGGATGAGTCGCTGCTGCACATGAAGGCATGCATCTCAGGGTGTTGTCCTGGAATACTTTGCATGACCTGTTGTCACTGCGACCTGACCAGAGATGAGATAAAAATCAGATCACTGAAATGCAGGAGGTCATTCAGCTTAAACTTTGAACACTTGGAGGAGCACAGTGGGTTCAGCTGCTTATCCCAAGTTTTACATAAGAATAACCAGCAGAATACTTCTATTGAACCGTAAACCTATATTCTTCAGGTCTGTCTCAGTGTCTACAAGTTCTCATGAGCTGACATGTGAAAGAGAGTAAATAACTCAGTGAGTGACATCTGAATTTAATTTAGCTGCTTTAGTTTTAGGGTCAGAGTGTTCACTGTCACACTGTCATGGCTTTGCTTAAACTGACACTAATATTACCCTGTACTAATCTAATCAAAATGTGAAAAGTGCCAATGAGACAGAACAGAGCAAGGGAACAAATCTTCATACTTTTGAAAGCCGCTAACAGCAAATGTTGAGCAGTTTTCCTTGATGAATGATTGGATTTGTATTTTAATTATGTCATCCCTTCTTGGTTAAACTGATCATAACCAAAAGATGATGTCAGGTCCCAAGTTGACATTATTCCATTATAAGTGGCCACAAGAAAAAGATTAGGCACTGCTGCATTAGAGAAAAATGTTTTGAAATTCCCTGGTAATAAACTGAGGTCTTCTTGTCTAAAATTTAGAGATGGATAAGCCTTCGCCTCTCACCTCCCGACTTTCAGGGTCTTCACCACCACCACCTCGCCATCATGGTCCCTAGGGATTTGACGTCACACACACACACACACACACACACACACACACACACACACACACACACACACACACACACACTGATTAAGTTGTTTATTTATTATAAAACCTTCTCTGTTATATGTTTAACTAGAACCATGTCCCAGGCCCTCGATACACGTCACTGTGCTGTCAGCTTTCTATATATTACCACATTAGCAATCCTCACACATGCTCTGTAAGACTTTCCCATTTTTCTATCCAAACATAGCAACAGCAGAGGCCACACATTCCCATGTTCAAGCTTCGTGTTTTCTCACATATGGAGGAAAAAAAATAACAAAACAATTAAAGAACTATCTGTCATCCAGCTAATAAAAAACAGCTTTAACTGACATAATGTATGATCTAGATGACAAGTGCAGTCCCAGTGTGTCACTAGCCCAGGCCAGGACTCAGCTTTGATAAATGAAGGTCGGTGCATGATGTGGAGGTAAAATAATAGGGATAGGTCTTTCTCAACAGTGGAGCTCAACACTTACAGCTGAGCACTCCCAGAGCGCTGCTGTCTGCACGCAGCCCTGAACAGTGAGACCCTGCTGAGCCTTCAGGTGACTGGCTCGGGCCTCGTCTAACCGCACAGTGTTTTATGGAGACTTAGCTTTCTCATTTTGTAATTGAAATTTTTGTGTAAATATTCTCCGAGGTAACAGTAGCTTAGAATAAAATATTTCACTGCTTTTTACATCTCACAGGTGGTGTCAAATCAGCCATGACTAGACCAAAAATTAGGATAACAACTTCAGAGTGGCCTTTTTTCGTTGGCATTGTCTGCAGGTAATTGCTATTCTGTATGTTAAAACATTACAAGGTTTGGTGCATAAGATTTAGTGGCATATAAAGCCAGTCTGGAAAAGCTAGCAAGAGCAGGCTACACAAATATGCAATGGATACATCTCACCCCCTCCCGTTGGCCCGCTTGTCAAAGCCTAACACATATGAACGCACACTGACTGACAACTGCTAGAAGCCGACCTTTTTATAATTTGCTCGCTAACTTTTGGCTATTGTCTCTGCTTCAGTGTTTCTCTGGCTGAAGACTCAGATAATGCACGAACAGGGTGTGAACAGGCAGGAAGGTCTGAAGTTCCGTCAGATCCACCACACCGTCAGATCGTAGCCTCTCCTAGCCGACAGTCACTTTGGTACCTTAGACAATTTGCTAATTCTTGTTTCCTGCTTCTACAGCCGGACCCGACTCCTGTCACTGTCCCACTCCTGCTCTACAGGGCTCTGTCTGGATTTGGACACACAGACACTGGACTCATCAGTTTCTCCATCCACTCCCTGCTCCAGTCACCTCCAGCTCAGCCCCAGAATGCCCCCCAACTCAAGGACTCTGCAGCCATTCATCTAAGTATTCTTCAAATAACTGTATCATTTGCACCTACTCTCTGCCTCACTTATCTTGTGTCTGCATCTGGGTTCACTCAATTTAGTTCTTCATGACAGGGTTTGCCAGCCAATCATTTCATTCGGCGGTTTTTATTACAATCCTGCAAGGGCCAAAGAAATATCCTTTTTTTTTGTCAGACAACCATATTCCCTGATGGTGACTGGGATGTAGAGAGGATTTTCAACAAATGATAAAAAGGGTTCAGAAACAACCTACCCTACCTTTCATGGTGAGGTTGCAGATAGCTAACAGCTCAACACCCCTCCTTTCTCCTTGCCCTTCCAAGTGTGTAGGAAAACCTACAGAGGTCACATAAAACATGAAAGGACCTCTCAAAGGACGTCTTTTTTTCAGGGAGACTGAATCAAATCAATCAATCAAATGTATTTATATAGCACGGTATCACAACAAACAGTTGTCTCAGCGTGCTGCACAAAAGTCCAAGATCTTAAGAAACACAAAATCCAATTGTTCCAACAATCAATGATCAAATGTGACATTACTAGTTTTATATTTCGGTATCACTGCTTCATTCATAAAAACAACTTTGGTCTGGGTTTGCGTCACTGCCATGAGGAAATACATAATAAAGTGATCATTTTACTTTGATTCTTCCAACTTAAAGTTTTCATTTTCTTTCAGTGATAGTTAATTTCCACAGAAAACCATGTTACTTTAAAAAAAAAAGTCAGGAGAGCAAACAGTCATGATTTTGTTGAGTGGCTAGCTGTCCCTCGCAGTGAGAGAGCAGCAAGCTGATTGGTGGATGCAGAGTGGAGTAGAGTGGACGGACTGGTGTGTAAGGTTCGACCATGCCCTGGATGTAGACTAGGCCCGATCCATTCTCAGCACAGTTCGCAAGCACTAGTGTCATGAACTTCTGAGTGAGAAGAGAGAGTTGACTGTCGAGTGTCACACCCGGGTTCCTAGCAGTCTGGGGTGGGGGCTATGACGGAGTTATAGATGGTGATAGTAAGGGCATGGGTGGGAGAGCCCTTCCCTGGAAGGAAAAGTAGTTTGGTCTTGTCTATTATGACTATTGACTTTATTCAGAATAAGACATTATTTCAATTACGGTTTGCACAAATTCAGATGGAAACTGTCATTCATATTCCCGTTTACATGTCCCAGAGCATAGCCAGATTATGACTCACATCATTACATCCACTATGCCATTATGTCTGGCATTATTCTGCCAGTTTTGAAACCCCAACTTGAAATAGTTTAGTGTATGATGCTATATTGTATACCATTATGGGTGTTTTCTAATTTTTTCTAACTACAACGCCTTTTTATTTTCCATCTTGCTTACAACCTGGACATGTGTTGTCATACATGTCGACATAATACAACCACGTTCCAAATACTCAAAATGTCTACTTGGATTATTGTGTATTCCGAGTCTGGCCCCATTTGGGTTAATGTAAATGTGAATTGCTGTTCACATGGCAGTATTTTATTCGGAATGTTTTCTTAATCAGGTTAATATCGGTATATTGCTGTCCGTGTAAACATCATTATAGTCAAAGGAAGGAACAGGGGTTGTTGTGTGAAGGTATCAAATAGTGATTTTGTTGCCTATTAAAGCAACTCCCTAAACCACGACATTCTTTAAGCAACCAGAAGTTATTTCTCCCACATACATAATTGTTTACATACGCAGTCCATCTATAGGCTTTATCACCCTTCCAACACCCGAAAACATCCACCGCTGTGTTTGTGTTCACTTGTTCACATCAGACAGAGAGCTGCTCCCCTCATAAACCTCTTGATGTGAAGTACTTATACCAAACTCTAAAAAAGCACAAATTCCATCTACATGCATTTAGCTGATTAGTTTCCTGTGCTACAGTCATTCTGAAATTGGTCTCAGGCTCAGCCCCCAGTAGAATTCAAAAATAGTTTGGATTTTTGGCCTTCAGAGCTTCTCCTGGGAGCCACGCTGACAGGCCTGACCTTGAATGACCCCATCTGTGATTACCAAGCAGTAGGAAGAGGCCCAAGAAACCTGAGCGCACACTGGATGTTGTGGAGTTGGACATGAAAAAAGAAATCTATGTGATTGTCTTCAGAGGCGCTGACTTTTATGTGGATGGTTTACAAAGTGGACAAATATATTTACGACTTTTCTAGTTACTGTGGTAACATATTTCATTTAAATCTCTGGTGTCTTTTGTTTTATTTGCATTTAGAAGACTGTTCATTTGTTAAAGAGAGAAACGTTTCACTTCTAATAATTTATGATGCATTCCTCTTTTAAAAAAATGAAAAGTGTTTCGCACGCATCCCACTTTCTCCCTGCTTTCCCTAAAACAAGACTCTACTCCTTCACCTCTGCCTCTTTCCTCAAAACACTGAGGGACACACGGGATGTCAGTTTGTGAGACAGGAGGACAACGTCTGATTACACAGATAAACCTGGAAATGAGGCCTCAGTCATAAACTAAAGACTGTTTCCCTAAAAACTCTGAAGAAACTGAGTCAAAGTTATTGTTTTTTTCATTCTGATCACAACAGACCACACACATTTTCACCTCAGCTCCTTATAAAACTGTGTTCTTTCTTTAATTTATGCAATGGACTTGAATCATAGATGTTTGTTTCTGGCTTATAAGAATTCCCATTTGAACTTGTCACCCTGATTTCAGTGCTGTGATAAAAGATGGGTGTATTCATAACTAGGCAGGTTTTTTTTATTTATGTAATATAAACAATGCTGAATGAAGTTTTTGAGCTCACTCCGTAGTCGGGCTGTCAATATGGGGAATAGAGGTACATTTGCCCCATGAGGGTCGGTGGACGCTCAGTCTTCCAGTCGTTCAGGCAGCAGATGAGAGTGTTCTGTGCATGTGTTCTTTAACTGGGCTGACAGCAGCCCCCCCACTGTGGGCCAGTCCCAGCCTTTAAATCTGGGTATAAGGCTTTTGTTCCAGGTTGACCGTGACTCTTTCCATTGAGCGAATGCTGAGGTTCACTTTTGTTTTACCTCAGTTTCTATCCCTCCGCTTTTCCTCCTCTGCCACCTGCTAATGTGTCTCGTCGTTCACAATAAAAGCAACTTCAGATCAATTCAGGGTTTATTCTACTACAGCCATAATTCATCTGGTATGAAGCAGTTTATGATGGGTATACTGATGTTAGCAAGGTCTAATCAGCAGATTACTAGGAAACTCACTGATTCACTTTAATGACACCTCTGTCCTCCTGTATCGTAATGTCACTTGTGGCTGCATGTAGCTTCAGCTTGAGTCAATGTATTTACAATTCCATGATATAACTACTAACCCTATGTTTTATAATAGAAAGAAGGTTCACATTGAAACTAATTTAACTGTTAACATGATTGCAATCCTTATTATTGTCAGAAATGTTTTGTCCGGTTAGACATGCTTTTATTGATTGACAGATCTCAGCTATTAACTAGGTATTAATGATATCATATCTAGTCAGACTATTAGAAACACAAGCAAACAGTTTACTCAGATCATTTTAACTACATTGGTCAACCATTTAGAATGTTTTTAACAATCCTTCATTGCACAGGAAAACTGTGTTTGCACAAGTTTCAATGCTTCAAATTAAATGCTTTTTGTACAGCTTAGTAAATCCCCTTCCTCAAAACATTTGTTTCTTTTTTAATTTGTCATCGTCATCGCCATGAATGAGACACAGTATGACAGAGTGCACCGTTAGCCCCACATGTAAGGTTCATCATGTCTTGTACACTTTGCACAAATAGTTTGTTGCAGGACGCGGATCCATAAAACTGCGAAGGATGTTTACAACAGACAGTTTGAGTAATCATTTCAAAACTCACTCTGTTTTCTCTTCCATGTTCCAAGTTTGAGTTGGTAGATACAACGTAACGATGACAAAAATAAGATGTTGTGACAAGCTGGAATTATCTCTAAGTGCAGTTGTTTTCCACCTTCAAACATCAGCCCTGTGTTTTTCTGAGATTAAAGCTAGAGCGATACATTGTAACGCACTTTGCATTGCACAATTAGAGAGATGTAATTTGCCAGCTGCACTAATCCATCATGTGGGTATGCACTGTCAGTCTGGGCTACATCAGGGGCTGCAGCATTCACCCAGATCTCTCCCTCTCTGCTCATTGATTTGCACTTATTACCCACTCCAGAGTCATTTTGGGGATATGTAAACAACTTAACGGCGAGCATGTTCCTGTACTGTGTGGGATGACTGATTATGCCTGACTGATTTTCATGCAATGCACGGGGGCCACGGTCCGATGGAACCTGCCCCCGATGGACTCTGCGATCTCCCTCTCCCTTCCTTCTCCTCATTCGGCCCAGTGTGAGGGAAGTGCGATTCGCTGAAAAGTGTGGTAGGCATTTTCTGCATTAACACTCTGACCCCCATGCTCACTGTTGGTTCTGATGTTAATCAGGTAAATAGGCCAGGGAGAGAAAGGCGGGAGGGAGCTCCAGGAAAGTGCAGACTCTGTGGTAGTTCATGGAAGTCTAGCGAGTAGATTTCATCGTGATTCACAGCTCTGTGGTTGGGTGAAACAGTGCAGGGTGAAATATTGGGATGCTGGCTGGCTCTCCTGAACTTTCTGTTGACTCCCTCGGTGCTGCCATGCCCAGCTCTGTTTATAACCTCTCTAAGCTTGGTTGTTTTGGCACAGGCAGTGGCTTAAGTAATGAATTATAATTTCCTATATTTTTTTCTCCGGAGCTCACACGCTCCATTTTAAACTCTCCCTCATATAATCAGTGCGCTCTGCTGTCAAATTTTGACATTCTCCACCTGCTGCAACAACCATCAGGTTGCTATCGCATACCAGCACTTACAGGGCAGAAGACAAATGAATGTCACTCTGACCCAGGAAGAGATGAGTTGGATTTTGATTCTGTCAGAACTACATCCATCAGTTTGGTCATGACAGCATTCTTGTTAAAGGAGATCAAGGAAACTCAAGTCCAGCTCTATATTAGTATTGTGGGACTCCAGCTAAAGTAGGTTTACATGATTCACAGCTCATAAAAAACTCCTTATTTATCTCAGAATACTATATCGTCAGATCATGTTTCTCTGAAGTGTTTAGGGCAGAGAACAATAACTTCAGTTTCCTGCAGTTTGACTACGTAAACACTTTCATCCAGGTTCTAGGATAAATACAAGTGGTCCGGTGTCATCTGCGTAGCAATGGGAACTTATGTGCTGATTTCTGATAATAACACCCAACAGAAAGCATATATGTAGTAAACGCATGTCATCGATGGAAGCATTATATCGAAGAGTCAATCGTCTGAGGCTACAAAACCACTTATGACTTTCATCTGTGTTGTTTCTGTTCAGGTTGTCTGTCGAACTACACTAACGCTATGATCAAGAGTATAAATATATATATATATATATATATATAGTTGAGAGAGCTGTCTTACAATGTATTGACAAATGGAATTGGAATAAATAACATTTGAATGATTAACAGAGAGACATCAACAGTAATTGAAGGCTGTGTAGTCCATTAATGTAAAGTTTATTGGGAGTAAATAATGGTCATACAAATGTGGGCTTTAAGTTTTCTGGTCTTGATCAAATTTCTGGCAATCAATATACCTATTTTGATTTATTTCTTCTTCTTTCATAGAGGTTTTCGAAACAGATGACTGTACCAGTAATGTTTGGATTACAATGAGCCATGAAATATTTTTAGTGATGTGTTGTTTATATCACGTCTGATGGCTTCGGTAGCTTTAGAAATATATTCTTCTGAAAGTGGAGCCCAGAGTCTTTTATAAGCATATCTTATTAAATTTGGAGTGAAACCAAATCAAAACAGTTCAGTGGAACTGATTTATTTTTCTCTGAGGAGTCATTTTACGGCTCGTTTTTAACATCGCCACAATACATGCAAAAACATGGCACAGAGAGTGTAGGGGTCAAAAGTCGGGTTCTCACTGGAGACATCTATACCAAAAGTATGTCTCCTCATTATTCTATGATGTGTTTTGAATAAAATTAGACTTTCATCAATCTGTAGTCTATCAGCAACAGGAACTCATACACATACTTCCAGGAGGCACGGGATTAATCGTACAGCTCTGTGTTGCTCTCCTGGCTGGAGAACAAGGCTTTTCCAGTGTTGCAACTCCGCTGCCTCGCTCGTTTCACTGTCCATGGCAGCAGCAGCTAAAAAATACCAGGAGGAGCTTGGGGAATTGGAAGTGTGTTGAAATTCCAGTGGGTGGGGAGTTCCAGCACCCGGCCAAGAAATAGATGAGTCATCACAATTGATTAACAACCCTATCAACCTCGGCAGATATATAATGCTCATTTAGAGCAGCGGGCCAATAAAAACCTTATTAACTGTATCTTTAAAAAAAGAATTAGTAGCGATTCAATAGTATCATAACAACAAACCTGACAACGAATGGTGGGAAAGGACTATGGCCAATAGCTAGCTATATTGATGTGACAATTTAAAGTTAATTTAGCGAACTGTGCACATTATACGAGCTTACTGTTAAAATAACACCTCCACATATCGTACCCTGCCGCTTTCAATGCATCACTATGACATCATGCAACTGCAATTTTTCTGTTGCCCTTCATTCTAAGTTCAACATCTCATGTTTTCGCAGCTTGACTTCATTTGATACACGATGTACCGGTGGAGTCGGCCGGTTCACTTAGCACAGAAATGCACACACCTGTTTTCCTCAACTGTCACACAGGTTTCAAGTGAGCATAACAGGGAGGTAATGACACAAGGAGAGACAGTTTATCATTTTCTGTGGCGCACAATAAATGGGCAAAGCAAGAAAACATTTGTACTTTATTTAATGTGTGGTGTGCTGTCACTAAGATAATAAGCTCCTTGCTTCGGTGTTGGGTAGCTAACAGTGTTCGTTAACCTAAAGCTTCTCCTCTTTGAGAAAAAGAGTCATTTCCGCTACAGAATCAGAAACAACTGCAGAGTTAAGACTATTAAGACAAAGAGGGATCAAATAATCCAGATTTTCCTAGTTTATGCCTGTTGTCACAAAGTTCAGTAACAAAGATCTCTTCCTCCGTTTTCTGTCTTTGTTCCTCTAGTTGTTTTTCACCCATTGCACCATACTTACTTTATGTGACACCAATGGTCATTAAGATTAGATTAAGATAAAGATTCCTATTTTTGGTCCCACACACAGCATGCAACATGCAAACATGGGGAAATTTGAACTCTGTATTTAACCCATCCGTGTGAACGGAGCACACACGGAACACAATCCACACAGTGACCACACACGGAACAGTGGGCAGCCATGAAGGCACCCGAGGAGCAATTGGGGGGTCACCCTCCGGTTCCCAAGCCAAGGATGGACTATGGACTGCGCTATGTAGAAACACTTTTGACATTCATCTCTCTTTCAGACCTACAGTTGTGCATCCCACCTTTTCCTGATCACTGCATTGACCATTAACCATCAACCACTTATTGGTTCTACTTCCCCATCAACAGTGTTAAAATTGACCCATAGCAAATTTTGGCATCAATTCGTACAATGGGAGGAAGAGAAGACCCCGTCGTCCATCTTTATTTCCGTTTTATGGTAGTAGTGTTGTAACGTTCCTGAAGGATCAGATTATTTTCAATGGCTCTGTCATCCGGTATGAATCTATTCATCAGTGTCAGCAAATTTCTTCCAATGCCTGCTCTAAATGAATAAGATCCACTCAGGTGACGTTGTTCCCCTTTACGTCAACTTTGACAACATTCCCCTCTTTGAGAAGGGGAAGGGGGACTTCTCACTCTTCATGCACTACATTGAAATCAGAGTAAGCCTTTGCCCAAGGATAATGTCCCATTATTTCTCTCAGGATTGTTTAATGTATATGTAAAGCCATTAAATATAATCAGCCAGTGGTTGTGATTACTTTTAAACCCAAGACGGTCTATTATTTGTGGGCTGATTTTGAGAAATGAAACTTTCCTTCAGGCTTTGCGCCAGTGTTGTGTGGTTGCCTGCCTGGTTGCTATAGAACTTGCAAGCTAAGGACACTTTTAAATAAGCTTAAGCTTTTCAAAGGGCAGAATTTGCATGAAATGATAGCTGGTTATATATTGCTGACATTCGTCTCCTTAAAGGGATAGTTCTCAGAAAAATAAAATTTCACTCATTATCTGCTCATCACTATGCCGATGGTAAACTTTGTTCATCCAATACAAATTAAGTGAATTGTGAGTCCTTCTTTAGACGTAATAAAACAACAGAAAAAAACATAATGCTGCTTGCGTGGTGTCATCCAAGTGTCCCGAAGTCCCGACATTCATATTTGACTGGAAATTAGTCATTTAAATTGTGTTTTAAGCCTCAAAGTTCACGATGGTGTGTCCAAGGGTCTGTGAATGCATCTTGTAGGAAGATACCAACGGACATTAAGGCCTTAAATGTGGTAGTATAAAGTTTAAAACTACATCAAAATCAGTTGCTAAGTGTTTTAACCCCTGTCGAAGCCTACAGTTGGATGTTGGAGGGGTGGAGGGGCTGAATCAACTGGCAGCAATACTGACACAGCTAGAGGGGGCCAAGAAAAAGATGTGAAACTTTTGCAGCTTAAATAGACTAGAGATGATTGTGGAGAATGACATGTAACGTGACTGGAGCACAACATGAAGCTTTCCCTTCATAAAATAAAAATCAAATTATATTCCAGTGTTGCCCATATATCCAATAACGTGACCACAGTGCAGATGGTAGTGGTGTCAAGGTGAATGTCCTCTTTAATCCTTCTCCACAATCAATGACTCCGAGTGACTCCAGGCTGTTGACCTTTGACCTCTTCCGTGCGTGTGCGGTTTTGTTCCGGTTCATGACAACACTCCAGTTTTCCACTGGAGGTGTACCAGCAGAGATCCCAAGATGGTTCAGCGTTCATTTCCGACGCCTTGTTCCGTAAAGGCTCTGCTTAAATGTGCAGACGGCCTCCCTGCTTCTCTGTCCACTGATGACGACCGTCAACATACAACGAGATGTGACTGAAAATCTGGGAAAAGCTGAGTCGAATGCCCCTGAATGTCACGAACATTAGAAACCCTCTGTTCCTCTGGCAGACATTCACACTCAGTGTTGCTGTATTTCCTGCCAACTGCCTTTTCAATTAGCCAATCTCAAATGGGACATTTTGTATTAATTTGCCAAATACCTTCAGAGGTCGACGGTGTCTGTTTTGCAGAGAAGCGTTCGTAGAGAAAAATGTCTTTATAAGGACCCACTTAAGTCATTTGTAAGAGATAAGTTCTATCTGATTCTAAGATGGAGGTCTCTTTCAGTCTAATAGAGCTGGAACGCACCATTTCCCCACTGCTGTTTCCCACGTTACCATGCCAGGCATTTGCACTTACATATCTGATGTAAGAACCACTGGAGGGTGACAAAATGGCAGAGTGATGTGGAGTGTGGAGACCCCACAAAATTCAGTCAGTGATGTATGGGAGGCGGGGACTTCCATCGCTTGACACATTAAAGTTGCAATTTCAAATTTAGCTTCTACATTGTGTTTTATATAACTTTTCTCTGGCTAATGTGCCTCATGAGAAAGTATAGTGAAATATGACCCTGCTGGGCTCCCATAGTGGATTTAAAAGTATGTTTTGCCTCATTTTTCCGCTTGGTTCTGTCAGGTTGTTGGCCTTGGCTGTGCTCCTGTCTGGTCCAATGTAGATGTGAAGGAGGAGCGGTTGAGAGTGAGAGAACGGGGCGAGATGGATCCGAATGTGAGAGAGCTGGGGTTGTGATAACCAACCAAAGCCAATACATTACGAGATAACAGCCATTATAGAACCCAGTGGTGTTTTTTGTGCGATATGATGAATATTACTGTGTTATTTATGATTTTAGTGGTAGAAATGTTGTAATTGCTCTTCAACAGTTCACAACTTTTGACATACATTAGGATTTTCTAACAATTACAGAGCCAATGGAAGTTCATTTTTCATTATAATTCATTTAATGCAATTTTTCTTTTGTTTTCATATGAAACATATTCATTAAAAATTTCACCATATAAACACACACACCATAAATTGATTTAAAATTTGAATTTCACACATGAAGTAATGGGAAAATAGTTACAATTGATAAAGAAGCAGGAGTCATCTTAAAGGTACAGTGTGTAGAATTTAATGATATCTTGTGTTGAAGTTTCATGTTGCAGCTAAATACCCCTCACTTCACCCTCTCCTTCCAACCATGAAAAAGAACCAGTGGTAGCCTTTAATTGTCATAAAAACTCAAAAGGACTGAATTAGAAGTGTTTAGTTTGTTCTGTCTGGACTAATGTAAAAAACATCTACTCCACAGAGAGGACCACCTCGATGTAAATATAAAGTATTTAAATATAAAGGTTCTTTTCTGGGGTAAAGAAAACTACAATTTATACAATTTAGATGAAATGAACTAGTGAAAACATCATGAGGATTATTCTACATTAAATTTTCTGGACCTTTAATACAATATGTGTTTTACTGGAATAATCATTGAAAAAAAGCTTTGAAATTCCCACACCAGAGAGAAATACCTGTGGATGTGGATGGTCCTCATCAACAACAATAAGAAAGAACAGTAGGCTTCAACTCCGAAGTAAATGTGACATGATTTATACGTTATCTGTTAAATTGAGCTTGTTATATTATGAACTATGTTAGCAGGTTCTGGAAAGCAGTAACTCCAACTCCAGGGTGGTCTGAATTTGTTTTCAGCATGACAGGCTTAGCTTTGGTTTTACCGTACGCACTCAGATGCATCTAGATACGCAACATGCAACAGATGAAATGGAGCAGGACCACAGTATATCATGGGGGGCAGTGTAGCTAATAGTTCATGCAAGAGACTTTGCAATTTGGTTAGAAACTACAGGTATCCATATGATATTACTTCTCCTGGGCACGGGGACAAACAGCCCCCTTTACCCACAGTATTTCTTAAAAGGTACATTGTCACAACCTCCTACACCATTGGTTTGTTTGTTGGTGTCAGAAACTCTGTGCTAGTGGATGTTTTGCTTAATAACAATGCCAACGTAAAGGACGCATGGAAGTATGTGGACAGTGACAGTTACATCGTTTGATAAGGCAATTTTAAAGCAGATGATTTCAAAGTGAAATATTTGTGTTTTTAGTGTAAATTCAACATAAATGATTCATTAGTTCGGCCATGTTACATTATCCAGTGGTTGTAAATCAAACAGTCATTAGTTGTTTCCATAGTAATTCAGTTCATCAGTCAAATATTGTGGTTGAAAGCTCTGAATGAGTTAAGACAATTTTTTCACACATACAGATGCCAAGGTAAGAATGAAATATGTTTGGATGGCAGAATATATTTCACACATAATATGTGTGGAACGAGTGCATGGTGAGAAAAATAGTATTTGTCTTTGTTATTGGACACTGAGGCAGAAAAAAAACTTTACTGTAAAAAGGGGGGAGGGGGGGGTCAGCATTGAGTTCATTATAAATGTCTTTCTCATTTAAAACTGCTACCATTGGCCAAATGGATGTCTGACATCCTGCGTACATTACACATAGTGCATTAAACATGAGTAAAAGCACATGCCTGGCATGAAGCAATGTCAGACGGATATTCTGGTTTTGTTTTAATGCTATAAGAGCAACTTCAATTTATGGAGTTTCTCTCCTATCTTTAGTCAAGAGGGTGGACTTTCTTTAAACAGCCAGATTTTGCAATGCTTTCTGTCTAAACTCTGCCCTCTTTCTCCCCCTGCGTTTGTCTGCGCTCAGATATACTAATGTTGCACAAATGTCCTGTGCTTCAGTTTGAGTCCATCTCCTCGTGCTCAGGCTGCTTCTTCCCAACCAGTGCCAGGTATGATGCTGACCAAATCAATCATCCCTTCCTCGTTGTGGATGATTGCTTTTCTTCTTACAGTGTTGCTTGTAGGTTGTAATCTGTTTAGTTGTGGGAATCACTTGGCAGCATGGATCATATTTTATAACAAAACGTTCTAGTGTTTATCTAATTAAAATTCAAGGAATGTATTTAGTGGTGAACCATTCATCTAAGGTACTTCAATCTTTACAGGCGTGTTGCCGGGGGCCCAAGAAAGTGCAGTATCGAATTTGGTGTAATCTGGATTGTGAACTAGAATGGCAATCCTTCCCTGGCCTACCTCCACAAATCCCCCATATGAAACCAGATCTGCTAAATACAGATTTTATTTGTTTTTGCAAAAAATTGCACACACTCGATATTATTAACCTAAATATGTTTGATAATTCATCATCAAGATCCTTGACGTATTCTCTGGGAAAACACAGAAGATGTAAAAAAAACAGCCAAAATGTCCTATATTCAACCTTTCATTTGGATTTGTGGCAAAATATAATAGTTACATTTTTGGCCCATGTCCCATACTCCAACCAAGTTTCACGGAAATCTGTTCAGTAGTCTTTGCATAATCCCACTGACAATAATAAATCAATTTATGACAAATCAAACCAGCAAACAAGAGGAACGGGGTGAAAAGGTCCTTGGTAATAAGCAGGTGAACAGTGTTCTGCAGCAGTGGAGACTGGGACTCGGTGACGTGAAGAGACAGTCCATCCATGAGCCCAAGCTTGATTCCTCTGGAGAACAAGCTTCAGCTGAAACAACTCTTGAGCGTGGGAGTATTTTAGACAGAGACCCACCAATAAGGTGCTGTGTCAGTTCTTCACATTGGAAATCTCACAGCGGTGCAACGGCTCTGCACGCGCACAACAGAGAGACAGCACAGCATCATCAGTTAGAGTGTGGGAGTATTTCAGGCAACACTGTGGTTCCCTGTAAACTCTGGAAATGTGTTATCACAGGATGATAAATCAGAATTATCTACTGGGGGAACAAGCTTCTGTTAGTCACTTCAAACTGATTTTCCGAATGTTTCTTCATCGGCTCCATGAGTATCTCTGCACTGCTGCAGATGTGATAACTTAATGTTACACCATGCATAAGGTCAAGTTGTGATTCCAGTGTTTTATAATTTCTGTTCAGATTGATGGTCATGTTTGACGAGAAAACAGTTTAAACTGTTGTTACAGTCTGCAAATCGTTTCAGTTGTTTTTTTCTGCCCAAAATGATGCAAAAACATTCGCCTACACATTTTTTATGGCATAATCCGGTTTGGGAGATGAATCTTGCATAAGTTTTAATTGAAGTAAAAATACTGATTCTGGGTTGTGTGAACTGAGCCGACCTGCAACAATTTTGACTAAAAAGGTGAACTTCTCTTCGTGCAGAAACGGGCCAAGTAAATTGACTGTGTCTAGTTAATGGACTGTATATATGTACAGTACTTTTCCAGTCTTGTTGAGTGAATGTCTCTACACAGCGCTTTTCGTATCACACCCCATTCATACATTGTTTGCAATTCAGGATTCAGTGTCAGGACACTTCTGGAGGCAGACAGGAGGAGCTGGAGATTTAACTATCGACCTTCTGTTAAGTGGTATGTTTTCTACATTTAGTTTTATGAACAGGAATTACCAACGGAAAAAGTAATTAGCTAGCACGTTAATATATCAAAGATTAGAAGAAATCTAGACATCTTTATTTCATTGGATACAAATAGTTTGGAGCAGGAGCAAAGGAAATGTGCAATCAAGCAGGGGCTATTTATGAGAAGAGTTTTGAGGGAAAGTGTTGGAAAAGCTGAAACTAAAATTAATTAATGTTGGTCCCAAAATGAAAGGCCATGCTCGGGATTAAAGATGAGGACGAAACTTACATACAAATTGGCACTCTGCTGTGAGCTGGGAGGATAAAACAAGCTTACATCATCATCATCACTGCAACATAATTGTCAAATCTCAAGAGTGTTGCTTGCGACACAAATCTAATGCAGCTGAGTTTAATTTGTTGTCTTCATTTGAGCTGTTAGCGATGCCGATGTGTAACAGTTATCTGCTCCGTGAGATTGATTCTGTTAGATGTAAAGAATTATTGTTCAAAGACTTGAAATCATTTGGACGAGAGGAGTCAGAGGTTGGGTTGGGGGGGGGTTCAATGTCGAAAGGAAGTTCTTGGAAGTTCTTTTAGGCAGCTCACAGTGCCTATGTGATCAGTGGGTGACTGTACAAACATGGCAGCTCAGCAGTACTGTGTCAACATCAGATGCCCCACTGAGATGAGAGGGTGGCTAATATCTGAGAGGCCCCACATGCTCGGTTGGGTTGAATTTCAAATTCTGCTTTCAGACATACACCGGACTCTGCACACTCTCCGTATTTTCTCTGGAGGAGGTGCACATGTCTGAGCGAGATGCTCCGCAGTTTCCATTGAGGGTTGGATGCAAAACCACACCAAAGAAAAATGTTTTAATCACAGGCTGATCCAACTTGTGTGTATTTCATCACAGCAACTCATAATGTGACTCAGCAGTGTATGCACACAGGACAACGTCAGAGCATGATGCTCCTGATGAGTCGGCATTTGGTGTCCTGGGGGATCTTTTTCACAAATAAAATTATTACCATTAGGAAAAATATCCACCACTTCCTCACCATGATTAGCACAGATACATTGTATTGTCCCAAAAACATAGAACCACCTGTAGCACCAGGTTTGTATTTGAACCATTTTTCTATTTTTCTCTTCCTTAACTGAAGTTTTCCCCGATTGACAGTTTCATATTAAATCAGATTAATATATAGTCACCTTGGATGGTGTCAGTTTGGCCTCCAGCTCCACTCTGAGGAACCTTGGAGTTGTGTTCGACCAGGACATGTCACACCCACAATTAAAACAAGTTTCTAGGACAGCTTTCTTCCGCCTGCGCAATATTAACACAATTAGAAACATCCTATCTCAGAAGGATGCTGAGAAACTAGTCCATGCATTTGTTACCTCCAGACTAGATTACTGTAACTCTTTATTATCAGGATGCCCCAGGAAGTCTGTGAAAAGTCTCCAGTTGGTCCAAAATGCTGCAGCACGAGTGCTGACAGGAACTAGAAGGAGAGATCATATCACTCCTGTCTTAGCTTCTCTACATTGGCTCCCTGTAAAATTCAGAATAGAATTCAAGACCCTGCTCCTCACATTTAAAGCCCTCAACAATCAAGACCCTTCATATATCAAAGAGCTGATAACACCTTATTATCCAAATAGATCACTTTGTTCACAAAACACAGGCTCTCTTGTGGTTCCAAGAGTCTGTAAGAGTAGAACAGGAGGTAGAGCATTCAGCTATCAGGCTCCTCTCCTGTGGAACCAGCTCCCACTCTGGGTTCAGGAGACAGACACCATCTCTGCATTTAAAGTTAAACTTAAAACGTTTTGATAAAGCCTATAGTTAGTTCTGGATCAGGTGAGTCCTGAACCATCTCTTAGTTATGCTGCTATAGGTCTAGACTGCTGGGGGATCTCCCATCATGCACTGAGCACTTCTCCCCTTCTCTCTGTCTCTCTGCCCCCCCACACTCATTTATTTATTTTAATACATGTCAATGACTATTTCACTTTGTACTCCCATAGTCCTCTCTCTATCTCTGACTCCAGAACTGCAGGACAACAACTATTATTATTATTATTAAAAACAATACTTCAGTAGTTCATTATTACGTGAATTGTGACTGTTATCAATAATAATCAATAACTTCTTTACACTGTTACTGTTCACATTTTAACTAGTCAGATCTGATACCTGATGAAGTGTTCCCGGTCTCTCTCGCTCTCTCTCCCCCTCCTCCCCACTGTCTCTTTCTCTTCTCTCCCCTCTTTTCCACCCATCTCTCCTCTCCTCCCTTTTTTCTTTGCTCACCCCAACCAGTCGAGGCAGATGACCGCCCACATTGAGCCTGGTTCTGTTCGAGGTTTCTCCCTGTTAATGAGGGAGTTTTTCCTCCACAGTCACCAAAGTGCTGCTGATTGTGGGAACTGTTGGTTTCTCTATATTAATATGATTTTAAGGTCCTGACCTTCTATGTAAAGTGCCTTGAGATAATGTATATTATGATTTGGCGCTATACAAATAAAATTGAATTGAAAAATTGAATTGAATCTCCTCCCAGACCTTAATTAGGGCATCAGTGAGCTCCTGGACAGTCTGTGGAATTACTTGGTGGCATTGGATGCACGGATACAGAAGATTCCATGGGTGTTAAATTGGATTGAGGTCAGGGGAACGTGAGGGCTGGTCAATGGCATCAGTGCCTTCCTCATCCAGGATCTTGCTACACACTCTGGCCGCATGAGGCTGGGCATTGTCCTGCACCAGGAGGAACCCAGGTACCCTGCTTTTGTCTTGCTTTTGCCTCTCAACTGCACCTGTTGTCACTTCCATTTGCACCAAAGCAGGTGAAATTGATTCACAGAACCACATTTTCTGCAAATAGCATGGACGCAATTCCAAAGTTCACAAACCAAGCACCCTCCTGACCCCAGCTGTGCCATGGATAGCACAAGCAGGATTAGTGCTACCTTGGCTCAGTCAAAGTATATCAGGAGTTTAATGGTCATGAAAAATCTCCTGGGTATCACATTTATGAAGCTGCTATACTCTAGTTATCTGACTCTTATGAGTTTCAACATTGTGGAGAAAGGACAACCTCCCTGCTTATCTCTTTTGACTCAGACTTTAGCCTGTGCAAAATATTAACAAATCAACGAGAGGAGCACACAGACATTAGGACATAACTAAAACTGAGGTCAGGAAGATTTGATTGACAGAGTGTAGAGAGGAATCGGTTCCGGATGAACTGCAGGAACAGAGCCCAGGTGTTGAGGAATGGGGTCAGATTGTCCTGAAGGGTTGATGTGCACTTTCCTGTTTGCATGGTCTGCTAACAGAGAGCCAGTGAAGTATTGATCATTTTGTTCTGTCTTCCCAGTTGAGTAATATGGTTTTCTTGGCCACAGTCAGTGCTATTAAGATAAAAATTTGGAGATGTTCTGGGATTTTAAGTGAGGAGAGATGGTGGGGGAGAGGTGGACCCTGAGATGGAGGATCTCTGACAGCTTTCCCATGACCTCCGACCAAAACAGCCCAACTGGTGTACAAAGCCAGAATGCATGGCTTTGTGCAGGAGATACTGTCTCTTAAGCCCACATGCATTTTGTTTGTTTTGTTTGCTCACTCAATGCCAATTTTTTTAAATCAGACTAAGAGCATTCTGAAGTTTTAAACTCTGAATAAGAAGAATAAAGAAGAGAAACAAACAAGACCATGAGTTCTGTCAAGCTAGCACATGCACTCTATATAAGCACAGAAGTATTAAACTTTGTGTCATTTGGCCAACGTGCTCACTATATTAGTGTGTTTCATCATATATTACCTCATACATCAGCGCAGACACAGAGTGCTGAAGACTTGCTCTTGGAAAGCAGTTGTACTTTGAAAAACATAGAACACTTGGGGTCAGCAGACATGGACACATTTCATACCTCTGTACTTGACAACAGGATGGCATGGTAGCAAGAAGAGGAGCTGCATTGTCTTTTGGGTTTGGCTGAAGGACAGGGAATGTAGTGCAGCCATATAAAACAGCCAATTTGTCATTTTAGTGCCTGTACAGTCAGTGCCCTTGTAGGACACACGGTCTGCATTGTGACAAATGCTGGGTGTGCTTGTTTGTCTCAAATCTCGGCAAATAGCCCGCTGCCACTGTGTCCTGCACCTGGATAAATAGCAGAGCATGGGTGGACTTTACACTAAGTACAGCTGCTCTTGATGGGGCTTTCATGTTTTGCTGGCATTTGGTCGCAAACCAAGAAACGACCCAAAGTTTTGATCTAATGGTGGTTTGAGATTAAGGCATCACAGCCTTACAATTTATAGCGTGTGGAATATCCTCGAGAAATTATCTGAATCAAATTCAACAACGATCCAGTAGTTTTTTTTGTCAAGTCTGAGCCAACCTACTGAGTGACCCAGCATCGTCTTCGCTAAGTACACACTGGTGGTGAAAGCTAAATAGTGAGAAGAGTGTATCCTAGGGATTGTTAGTGCATATAAAAATATGAAATGACTCAAATCACACAGGACATTCATAGATCTTGGAAACGGATGCAATTCCCAGGACTTTCTATGAGAAGCCAAATTACAGGGCCCACCTCACTAACTACAGATTCCTCCACTAAATCATTGCATTGTCAAAACAACAGTGCTGATTAGGCTAATTCATTAAATGTGATTGGTAGCAATATTCTTTCACCAATGACTAAAAAGCCTTCTGAGTCATGTCAGCTACAACTTCTCCGAACTGAATGACCATATAATCCATAGCCAGCAATGGCAGGTGTACTGCAGCTTCATCATCATGGCAACAATAATAAACATTTCTTTAGGGTTGTGGAAAAGTCACAGTCTACTAAGGTTTATCCACAGCACCTACTTGGTGAGGTTGAGGAAAATATTATTTTTTAAAAAGTACTTCCGCTGGATTAGAGAACCTTTGTCGCCATGGTTACAATAATAAACACATGGTTCAGGCTTTGGAATAGACCTGGATAAAAACGAGAAACAAACGGGTTCACATGGGAGACAGTTTGTTTCCTGTGAGGACGTCTATCCAGCCCAACCCTCCTCCCAACATGTGCTTTGTCATTATACTGCATCACCTGACTTCCTGCTTTGCTCCTGTCACCGGACTAACAGTCAAATATGACCATAGGTAGTAATAACCTGCTTGTACAGAAAACCTATGGGTTTGTTTTTTAAAAGGAGGATTTCCACATAGCCCGGACTTCAATGATCACTTTTGGACACATCAATATTTTCCCACGTGTTCTTGCGGCTATACATAGGTGTGGAAACAGTGAACATCAAAGCGGGTCAGTGTATGTTTTGTTAACCCCTTCCCCTCTGCAGCGAGCCATGTGTGTTAATGAATAAGGTCCTTTGGGAAGAGAGTGGGAATGCCCTGTGTATTCTGGTTTATGGGCACAATTGCAGGTGGCAAAATTTCACCAGCACCCCCCCTCTTTGATTAACCCATACAATTTAAACAGCATTGCTTTTATCAGTTCATTTTCAACTTAAACATGTCATCTGGATCGCTCCAGGCCACACATCCACCCCCTACCTGCCCCGTCTCACACACAGGATCTGTTCCTCAGGGAATGCTTTGGATAAGAGGAAGCTGAAACAACATGGAGGCTTTGACTCCTGTCAGTTTGCTCCGGCAGGGCTCACACCAGAGGCAGAGGAACAGGTGGAAAAACTTATGGAGATTCTATGACTTTCAGCTCCCAGGAGGAAGTGACATGATGCCCCACGGAGAGACTGGGGGGAGGGGTTCAGAGACTTGAGTGTTTGTGTATGTTCCCCATGAGACACGACTCCCTTAGTCACTGTATGCTCCTTCTTTGATGATGTACAAATGTGGTCGGCTGCCATTCAGTGTTTAAAAGTACAGTTAGTGTAAAGCCACCTCCGTACATCACTTTATACGTGAGCTCACAATTTCTGCTGTTTTCTAAGACCACATGAAGAGGGAAGGAAGTGAGCAGCATAGCTGAGATTAGAAAAAAGAATTAGAGAGAATGTCCTGAGATGTTATTGATTAGCCATATCCATAAAATCAATAAAGATGTTAAAAGGTACAGTGTGTATAATTTTGTGATATCTAGTGTTGGAATTGCATGTTGCAGCTGAACACCCCTCACCTCACCCTCTCCTTCCAAACATGAAAAAGAAACTGTGGCAGCCTTTAATTGTCATAAAAACTAAAAAGGTGTTTAGTTTGTCCAGCCTGGACTAATGTAAAAAACATAGCAGCCTCTGTAGAGAGGGTCCCCTTGATGTAATATAAAGTATTTGAATATAAAGGGCCTTTTCTGGGGTAAAGAAAACTACAATTCATACAATTTAGATGAAATGAACTAGTGAAAACATCATGAGGATTATTCTACATTAAATTTCTGCCAATAGTTCCCTTTCACCTCAATCTTACACACTGCACCTTTAACTATACCTGAAAGAAATCACTTTGTCTTAATTGCATAACCTATGTTTATGAGAAGTAAAAACCTAAAAACATATATTAATTTAGTCCTAATAGTATTGATAATAGATACACAGTAAGGGATTAGAAAAATGTACAAATGTGTCAAACGTGTTTGCAAGGTAGAATCTCTTTGCCTCTAGTTATTCCACAGAGAGTTCAAATCTTCTCGGGTTGAGTGTTGTTCCCGTTCGATTTGTGTTTTGCACAGATTAGGCAAGAATTTGTGTGAGTGTTTTGCAATAGTGTGGTATATTACAGTAGAGTCAGGTCCTTTGATGCTTCACTCTGGTAGTGTAAGGGTGAAGAATTATCAACAAAGCACAGCTCTGCACTTCAACAGTGCGTCCTTTAGCCAGAAAGCAGTCACTTCTTGTTTATTCGCCAGAACTAATCTGCTTATGGTTAAATACAAGTTTACTGTTAAATAAGCTTGTATTGGTAGAGATGCTGGAATACAGTCAGTTCTGCAGGTCGACCACCAGGTCATCTGGCAAAGTTTAAGTAGTCACTCCCACTCTTACTTGTTCTCACTTACAAGGGCTTATGTAATTGAATGAAAGTTATTAAATCCCTGAAAAATGATTCTCTTGCCTGTCCCCACCCTTTCAATCTCTTTATGATTATCAGACAACAAAGTACGTGTTAAACGAGTGGGATCTACAATGGACATGGGGTTCCCCCACTGGTGACAGGCATAATTCATCTTTTTCTCAGCGTAAATACAGATGTAGGTTTCAGTCTCTCCACAGTGGTATACATGTGCATTTGTCAACAAACTCACAGAAAAGGGAATAAGCAACCTCGGAAGCCAAAGAAACCGGTCTAATGACAAGGTAGAGTAATGTTACAGGATTGTAGCTTTGTTTGTTGTGACAATGGAGAGGAACTAACATAACAAGATAATACAATGCATTGATGGGACAATGCATATACGTACATCTTATGTACACTATGTATACAAGTGAGTCCTGAACCATCCCTTAGTGATGCAGCTCTAGGTCTAGACTACTGTGGGAACCCCCATCATGCACTGAGCACTTCTCTCTCCCTCTCTCTGTCTCTCTGCCCCCACATTCATTTATTTTACTACACGTCACCAACTTTTCTCCCTCCCATAGTCTCTCTCTAGTCTCCCCTCTCTCTGTCTCTCTCTCATATTGTGCAGGTATCTCTGACTCAAGGATCCAGATGACGATGACGAGTATAATTATTATTAATCATCATAATCACAATTGTTGTAATTATTATTGTATTAACTGGTGCTGCCATCATCAATAACATCATTACATCTCTATGTATCACTTTGATTGTTTTCATTCTAACAACTAGCCTGTCAGAGCTGAAACCTGATGGTTACACAACTGCTCCTAGTCTCTTTCCTCTCTCTCACTCACTCCTCCCCCTCCCCCTCCCCCCAATCTCTCTCTCTCTTCTTTCCCCACATTGCCACCCACCTTTTCTCTCTTCCCCATTTTTCTCTGCTCCCCCCAACCGGTCCAGGCAGATGCTGCCCACATTGAGTCTGGTTCTCGAGGTTTCTTCCAGTTAATGAGAGAGTTGTTTCTCTCCACAGTCACAGTTTTCTCTCCATAGAAACTTCTGCCCTGCAGAGAAAATGTTTTATTAAACTTTATATAATGAACGTTACTTTCACTCAGACTGTCTACATGCTTGTTTTAATGGCGTGAATATGCAGTGATTTAATTACATTTTAATTTGCAACTGGATTAAAATAAGATATTACTCTGGATTTAAAATTCTTTTCATAGTTATTTTGCAAGATTTTATATTTACATTTATGAGCATTTATCTGCAGCGGTTGCCATCTTGATTTGCTTCGTCCATCACCCCCTTTGTTTCTAGGGGGGTCCTGAATAAACTACAGTTGAAGGAATGTTTGAAGGGCGAGTAGTATTACTTATTTCATCAATATCACTCATTTCATTCAGTCTACGCAGTGTTAATATACTTAATTTAATTTTAAATTCATATTTAGGTGTATATTTCATTATATTTTATTTTGCTACTTTAGTTTTATTTATTTTATTTTTTATATTCTTTTTTTTTCTTTCTGTAATATTTTTGCGCATGGCTAGAAAGGAGCCTGTGACCTAAACATTTAATTGCCGACTGCTGTATGTAATTCTTGTGCACATGATAAATAAAGTCTTGAATCTTGAAGGGGTGAATTGGGCCAGGGCATTTCTCTGCTTGGCCTCCTAATATAAAGTCCATAGAAATCCAGGAGAAGTCAATGTGTGAACACAGCAGGGGATACCCAGCTGGATTCAGTTGGGGGGTTGATGATGCTTCTAACACGCGACAGATGAAAAAAGTAAAAAAAACAGAAAGAAAACAAATCTCCCAGTGAAAAAGCAGGTGCCATTCAAGTAGAGGACACCAACGAAGATGTCTAGAGAGTCTGTGGTGATAAGAGCAGACAACAGTGTCAGTGTGATGTAGAGATCATCACGTGATCTCCGCAGCAGAGTTGACACGTTGCTTCCTGTGTCTGTCTGCTGCACCCGGCTGCTCCACCTCTCACCTGAACGCGTCTGTGCAGAAAACCTCCTGCTGCTTTGTGCAGGTGTGAAAGGCAGACCGCAGCCGATGACCTCCAGAGGTCAGGTCAGAAAAAGGCTCTTTTTTTTTTTGTGCCATTGCTTCTGAAAACATTCAGCTGTCACTCTGTTTTATTGTATTTATCTGTAGGCCGGCAGGATTCTGAATTCTTTGCCCAATCAGCAACAAAAGTTATTCATCTAGAGAAAGTCTCCAAAGTATTCACCAGGTTGGGTTCTGCCCTGCATCCTTAGCCTCTGTCAGTTCTTGCCGGTGAGTAAAAGCCAGTCTGATATTAACTTTTCCTTCCCTCTTCTTCATTTCCTCAGATAATGTCCTCTTTGGTTTCTTTACTGGCTCCGCCATGATGCACTCACTTAGAATACTGAGCTTGCTTTTCCTTACAACTAGCTGCTCAATGAATTATAGCTCCAGCAAATTATTGCAATTGTTTGTGTTTGTGATGTTTAACATAAAACAGGTTGGAAATGTTCCTGTACGGTACACTAGAGTAACATAATGCAGTTCTCGGAACACTGTGACATTAACATAGTGGCCATTCTCCATATTCTACTGTGCGTATCATGAAAGTGAGTTTAAAGCTGATATATTATAAGGTTAAAAAATGAAACTTTTTGATCTGATATGAAAATGTGGGATGGACCTTCTGAATTGTCAATAGGATTTATTTGCACTTGAGCATGAAGACTAGAAAGAGTAGAGACAGCGACTTCCCCTGCAGTGTGACAGAGTTTCCCTGGGAGCCAATTAAACCATCAAAATGCTTCATTTATCACATGGCACATTACAGTTCAATGGTATCAATTAGAGGAATTACTCATGCCACTTCATTCTGCAGCACAGCTCTGCAAGACATGTCTTACAAGACTTCCAAAACATCCATTCCAAGTTGTCATGCATTTAATGCATATAGACGTGACAAATAAAACATTGTTTAATGTGTTTAAAGCCAACAGTTTGAAGGTAGGCACTACAAAACAGAAAATGCAACAGGTGCATCACAGTTTTGCTTTTAATCGTGTGTCAAATGTCCTACATTTATTATTCATCTATTTAATTAAATGTAAATGTGGACATCCGTTTCAAAAGATGATGATCATCTAAGTGCTCTCAGTGTTGTATTGTTTAACACAATGATTTGCAAGTACCAGAAAAGGTGTTAGAGAAAAAGACTAAAAGTTACAGTATAACGACAGTTTCACTGCTTTGTTTCCATTCAGAGTGTTGACAAAAAACAAAATCCCCAGGAGAGACTTTTTGTGCGCCAATCAAATCTTAAATCGGAGCATCACAGGCAGTAAGACCCTGCTGCGGGTTCGGCTGGAGCACATGGGCAATCTGGCCCCAGAGGATTCAGCTGTCCAACTGCTAGAAACAGTCTGACACAAAGGCATGTGACCCCACCAGTGGAGGAACAGCTTACTGATGCAACTGAAGAAAACAAAGGCCCTCTAATTACAAATAAACCTCTGTAACATCTGCACACAGAGAGAGGGGAGGCACGGCGAGGCAAACTGCTTCTGCCAGAGCCGCTGAGAATGTGACCATAAAGTAAATAAAGTGAACGGCATGAGGCGGGGATGTGGCGTGGGGTTCGGACCCCTCAGGCAGACGGATGCTCTGGCCTCCATGGTAGAGGTCTGGCCTGTCAGAAGACTGGACAACCACAGCTGTGTTTTCACTGTGTTTGTTCCTGAGGGCCACATGGAGCGGCTTCAATAACCAAAGACGACTGTATAAAGTCTGTATAAAGGACACTTTGGCTGACCTCGTGATCTCTATATCTTCTTCTGTGGAGCAATTGGACTGGTCGAGGTGTTCGGCCATTCATACTCTGGTATCAACAGGAACTCTGGCCCCTGTGTCCAGGTTTTACTCTCTGAGCGTAGCCACCTAGAAGCCTGATCTGAAGGCTTTTAATCCATGATCCTGCTGTTCGGTCCGTACTCATTCTGAAAGCAGAAATTCAATAAGAGAAAACATGATTTTCTAATTATCTAAAAAAGTCAACAAGGGAAAATGTCTGATTTGCTTTCATCTTCCCAGATATGAACTCAACAAATATTTTTCTAATTTTATCATTAACATAATGAAATGATCCTCTCACTTTTCTGTCGAAATGGAGACAATCCCATGGCTTTTTGGCTTTTTGCATGCAAGCTCTGCTGTGTTTTGGCTTGAGAGTGGGAGGTTTGTGCATTGATGGTTTGGAATTCATTTTAATGGATGTAGGATAGATTAATTGCAATGAAGCTTATCTCAGCGCCGATCACGATCTGTCTAGAAACACCTGGACAGCTAGCCGCTGTTTGGTGAGGGGTATACAGAACATATATGTCATTGTAGTCATTCTTTGCTATTACATAAAATAAAATACCCAGCAACACCCACGAGTCTGCAGAGATGGAGAACTCATAGAGAGGAGGGAGCAGTCATTTGGTCGCCCCTCTCTCATACTGTGGGAGTAAATGTCTCTGTTAATGACATGGACACAGAGGACGTGAGACAACGTCTTTTATTTCAATTCAAATACATTTTATTCTGTTTTATTTGTATAGTGCCAAATCATACCACACATTATCTCAAGCCACTATACATAGTAAGATCGAGAGCTTAACAAATAATAGAGAAACCAGCTCCCACAATGACCAGGACCATCAATCTGCCTCGACCTGTTTGGGTGAGCAGAAAATGGGGAAGAGAAGCAGAGCACTGACGACAACAAGCCGGTGCCCAGCTTGAATCCTGTATTGACCCAGCATGGTCTCCCCATGTCTGTGTGGGTTTTCTCCGGGTACTCAAGCTTAATCCAAAGACGTGCAGATTTAGGTTTGGTTCACTGGAGACTCTGAATTGACTGTATGTGTGAATGTGAGTGTTGTTTGTCTCTATATGTCAGCACTGTGATGTCGACCTGCAGGTGTAGCCCGCCTCTCTCCCAGTGCCAGCTGGGATTGGCCCCAGCTCCACCCGCAACCCTCAAAGGATAACAAAGATAATGTAGACAATGAATGTATGGGGCTCCAGTAAAAACTGAGATGTTTGGAAATGATGCAGTCGCTGACATTGGCCTCCAGAGTTTTATTGCTCATGACTTGAGATTCTAGCAGTGAAGGCAAAACATTGTAAACACTTATTGTCAGTGGCAGAAAATAAAATAGCTCCTCTTACTTTTCACCATTGCGGTTCCTCATTCGCAGTATTTGCTGAGCATGCAACCAGCTGCTTCCTGTTTTTAGCGTGACATAGCGTTTCCAGGTGTTCAAACCTAAAGGACTTGTGTGGACAGAGATTTTTTTAGTTTTACAATTTTAAAATAAAATCGTATTGGTATGGCCGACGTAGCCTCAGTATCCTACTCGTGGAACTCTAGTCTGGGGGGGGGGGGGGGAACACAGGAGACAGGGGTATCAGTTTTACAGTGTGCAGCAACCAGGTTTCCTCACTGTGTGGATGGAGCTGAGGAGTCCACAAGCCTGCAAGTCTGTGTTGTGAGGAACAATTGGTGTAATCCCACTGAAACTATGACTCTACAACTCTGTTCCGCTCGCCTGGCTTTGAGCACCTGATGATCTCATGCTATTCATTTCTCCTTACTTGGGTGTTTATTTTGGTTGTCATTTTCGCTGTGTGTGCTTACATACACAGGGGAACCTATTTTTAGTTGAGGAGGGGCTGCCTAGGATTTGTGCGTGACAGCTACATCTAATGTGCATGCGCCTATTAATACTTAAGAATAAACAAAGACAGATGTAATATCGCCGTTTCTATAGCAATATCATAAACTCTGTGTTGAAGTTACATCACAGCAGTATAAACAATACCATCCACATGCTTGAATTTATTGAAACCTTTGAGAACCCCCCCACCCCCCACCAAATAAAAAAATAAAACAGCACTCAAACTTAAACATTTAACATGCATGGGCTGATTGATTTCATTCAACAGCAGTGACGTGTGTTCGTTGTTGCTCTGTGTGCACAAGAGAACAAAAGATAAATGAAAAAAAGAAAGCCTGAAAGTGAGCTTAACACCAGTTCACAGGCTTCACAGAAAACTTACAGCTTCACTCTCTCACGCCTGTGGTGTCTTTTTTCCAATATGGGCTTTTTTTTAGTTGGACTAGAGAAATATGTTTGTTTTTTCAGTGCAATTCATTTGCTGTGGCTTGTTTTATCTGAGGTGAGAGCATGCATTCTTATCAAGTGAATTGCAAAGAATTGTAGCTCATCGATCTACACTGATCAGGTCAGTCAGTTTGTGTGTTGAGCAGCACAGAGACATTAAGCTGATCATGGGAACTGTAAAGGTTCATAGTAACAGTCACCAGTGATCTCTGTGGTCACAATGTGGTCATTTCCAGAAAAGAAACCATCCACAAAGTATTCCCCTACACGCAACGTTCTGGCAAATTTGCAGGCACAGTTTCTGAGTGGATTATCAGTTTATTGCATATCGAAGCTGACTATGTGACAAAAATCTTTGAACGTCGAATCTTTGCTTTTCATCGGTAAACATTTTTATGTAGAGATACATATGTAGATGTGCAGATGCAGATTTAATCTTTTCCCACTAACTTCCATTTTATATTTTGTTCTACACGTTACATTTGTTATTAAATTAAATAGCTAATGGTGTATGGTTAGCGTTGGGTAGGGCCCTGCACATTAAGCAAGGCCTCCTCTTCGTATCAAAGCGAATCACTGTAGTGTACGTCTTCAACGTACGTCTACTCAACTGCTAAGAGCTTCAGGGGATGCATTTAAAGGTCCAGTGTGTAAGATTTAGGTGAAAGGGATCTATTGGCAGAAAGTGAATGTAGAATAATCCTCATGATGTTTTCACTAGTTCGTTTAATCTAAATTGTATGAATTGTAGTTTTCTTTACCCCAGAAAAGGTTCTTTATATTTAAATACTTTATATTTACGTCGAGGGGGTCCTCTCTACGGAGGCCGCCATGTTTTTTACATTAATCCAGTCTGAACAAACTATACACCTGTAACTGGGTTCAACTACAGAAAATACCTTGAGTTACACCATGAATTATTAATTAAACAAGGCAGAATCATGGATTGTTTGAAGTTTGTTGGTCGTATACTAGCAAACGTCTGACTCCTCCTCAGATATGCTTTCTGCCATCATTATTTAAACGTCTCCCCCAGTTCACTGCTTTCACTCAACGCAGTGTTTATGTCATTCTGGATTTATTATAGCTACAACCAAAGCACTTCAAGCATGTCTTTGGATCTTTATTAAAAAAGCAAATTTTAATATTTGTATTACTATGGGTAGTTGCTTTACAATTCTTTTTCGTCATCTGTCTGACAGAAGTCATGTGTGTCTGTGTGTACATACGTATTAAGATTAAAAACCATAGAAGCATAAAAGGTGCCATTGGCACAGCCAACACAGCTAAAACTAATACAATTGACAATGCGTGTGTTAAATGGAAAGTGTGTGAATGATCAAGCATTGACAATGGTCAATAGTATGGCAGCACCAAGGCAGTGGGGGGGCACCAAATCAAATTCTGCATAGGTCCCCATAAAGGCTAGGGTCGGCTCTGAATAGATAACCCTACCTTTTAGATGACAGATGTGAATAATGCTTTTGTTATTATCAATGGATCCCATGAACAGACCAGAATCAACAATGTGCTAAACCATCTGTCAATACAGCCAGACTCCTCCACCCTGCATGTGGCTCCCAGCATCAAGAACATTGGTTCCTACTGAAGATGTACATCATTCAGCAGTGGACTGATTCATATTGTTGTTCTTGGGGCAACAGGGTGGTGGATTGCGTGAAAGGAAAGGTTTGTGAGTTCATAGTAATGAATGAACATGTTGCGCTGTGCAACAGCTCACTGATGGACAACAGTGGAGTTCTATGGTAAATGACGAAGATAAACCAGGGTTAGTTTCACATACTTGTAGGGGTGGGTTTCATCACTGTCACCAGTTTCATGTTCTGATGCAACATCGATTTTTCAATACTGTCATTACCATGACAAACATATATGAGAGAGATCTGCTTCCCACAACAGCAGGTAAATGACAACATGCCCAGGGTTACTTAAAGATGATATACTCATTTGACTGCAGTTAAAATGATGCATTCTGGAAGTAAAGGTACAGTGTATAGAATTTGTGATGTCTAGTGTTGAAATTGCATGTTGCAGCTGAACACCCCTCACCTCACCCTCTCCTTCCAAACATGAAAACCTGTGGTGAACTTCAGTTGTCATAAAAACTCAAAAAGTGTTTAGTTTGTCCAGTCTGGACTAATGTAAAACACATGGCGGCCTCCGTAGAGAGGGTCCCCTCGACGTAAATATAAAGTATTTAAATATAAAGGGCCTTTTCTGGGGTAAAGAAAACTACAATTCATACAATTTAGATGAAACTAACTAGTGAAAACATCATGAGGATTATTCTACATTTACTTTCTGCCAATAGTTCCCTTTCACCTAAATCTTACACACTGGAGCTTTAAAGCAATGCATTCTGGTGAGAGGTTTTGTCCATCGTTCGATGGCACTGCAGAATGTCATTATGTCACATGACATCAAAGCCATGTAGGAGAAACACTGGGTCAGGCCATGCAGTTGTTTTCCTCCAGCTGCACCAGCTGGGAACCACCTCTCTGATGACGGAACTTTTCAGTTGCTTTAGGCTTCACTGACACGCATGACGTGTGGTATGTTTTTATTCCAAGACCTTCATTTTCTTTATCTCTCCTGGTTATCTTTTACAAAGTGGATAAAATTAATTTGATCTCCTCCTTCTGACAGCTCATTTTTTACAGACGGGCACCAACAGTTTTAATTTCCAGCAAGCTGTAAAAACAGTTTAGTTCAGGAGTTTGAACTAAACTAAAAGAAGCAAGTAAGGAGAATCTGTGGTATTTTTCAACTCTGTCTGAACTTAAAGTCTATCCAAGTTGTGTAATGTAGAGACCAGGATTTGGCCTCTAACTGTTGTGTTGAGGAGTCAGTTTTAATAACTTTCTTCATGTGGGTTAAGATGTAATAGCTTATGTCAGCTTTTGGTATGATGTAAACTCAGGCGAGTGGCTGTGGCTCAGTAGTTCAATCCCCAGCTCCCACAGTCTGCAAGTTGAAGAGTCTTTGGGTGAAACACTGAGCCCCAAATTTCCCCTGATGACTGTGTTTTACTGTATGAGCGGTATAGAAGGGCTTTATGGATACTGGTAAGTGGGTGACCTGTAGTGTAAAGCACTTTAAGTGGCTAGAAAAGAGCTATATAAATGCACCCCATTTACCATTCAATTTCACAAATGATGTGACACCTTTATTTCAGAGGTGAAGAAACTGAAACAATAAAACAACAGTAAATGGGGAAACAGCATTTTTTTCTCAGAATATTCTTTATTGCTCAAATTCAGGTTGCTCAGCAATACAGTTCTCTCATAGCTAAAACAACAGTGTGGTTGTTAGTACAACTCTGAGAATGAATAACATTACATTTTCCAATTAACCTACATTATGGGGGCGAGCTACTCCACCCAAAACACATGCAGGCCAGGCATATAGTCATATTTCCCACCCATGGTTGTTAGTAGGATGAAGACATAGTTTGTTTGGGTTGGCTCATTTGATGATAAAATAAAGACAAAATATCATCTGATGGAGCCTCTAAGAGAAGTAATAATAATAATAATAATGTAATATTTTGTCATTTGAAACAAGAGTGCATAGTCCGTCTCTGTATCCCCACAACTGGTGGTGTGTCAGGAAGTGGCACTTCAACAGCTGAGGGCAGCCTTTCCCATAGTTTGAAGGCTGTCACACTCTTTCTAAATAGACTCTGTACTGACACTGATTGGAAGCATGGAGAATATCACAGAGTTCTTAGCTGCTGCACAGCAGCACAGTCCTGTCTCTGTCCACAGTGAAAAGTGAGACTGTAAATATTTTTCGAATACACAGTGTCGACAATGATCTAGTGAATGACCGTGTTGTGACCCAAACTGTGCAGATTTTATTGTACAGAATGAAGCAGCAGCATCTGCGGCAAACTATAAACATCCCCGACGTTCGCTTCTCCTCCATCTCCAGGCTGCCAGCAGCGTTCAACTTTATTTGTTATTGTTGAGAACTGTCCAAAAGCGGATCTAACTCTCGAAGAACCCCTTTCATTTGCTCCATTTATACACAGGATTGATGCTCAATTGAAGATGAGTACTCCTGTTTCCCCCGACTGCTTCCCTCCGCATGGAACCTGAAATGTGCAGCAAATGGAGGCCGCTACATGGTGACATTTGCCAGCATGTAAATCTTAACAGTCTCTGTGAAGAGAAAAGTCTGCTGTGCACACCAATGTGGCAGAGTGGAAAATCTGTAAGAATACAAACAGCAAATTATTCTAGTTCCACCTATATCTTATTATTGTAGACAGTCATGAGACCAGAGTAATGTCTAAAATGTATCGATTATTGTTGCACTGCATTGACACACACAGCTTAACTTGAACTTGGATGGAAATGTGCAGCTGTACTTTTTTATTTTCGACTTGTAAAACCATTCGGATCCCTTTATTCATTTAATTTTTTTTATTTGTCTTCCTCAATTTTGCTCTATATGCATTATTTTACTGTACATTAAAAGAAAATACTAAGTACTGCAGTGTAAAGCGCTTTGAGTGATCATCAAGACTAGAAAAGCGCTATATAAATACAAACCATTTAAACCATTTAAGTTCTAATGACCAGGGCATTCATACTGACCAATGAGAAAGTCAGAGGTTCTACCTATGAGATTCTTTAGGAATTATGACAGGACTACAGGAAGAAGTCAGGTGACGTTGTATCCAGAGTTTGAAATTAAATCATTGATTTGTTAAGCATGTAAATGTTTGCACATTTCAATAAATTTGACGTTGTGTTTTATTTAGCAGAAACCTTTATAAATTCAGCGGTGTCGTACAATGTGTTGAACTACCAGAGTGTGTCTTTGTAGGACACGTGCATATTGAGACGTATTATGGAAAGGGGGATTATTCTCAATTTCTGTGTTCAAAGTCAATTTGAGTCTCAAAGCCATCAGGGGAAATTTAGGGTTTCCACCAACCCGCTGGACAACCCACTATAGCTCCTGAGCCACAGCCACCCACGTGCAGAACACAACATGACAGCTGTCGGAATCAACTAAATTCGTGGCAAATGTCTGTTCAGAGTCCAGATGCTTATGTCAACATGATGATTCTGCCACGGTCTGGGCTGTGACTGCTGCATGTTCCTTTATGTTTGTTGGTGTTGTCGATCCCCTGGCTGCGAGGAGGAACATGCAGATCATCAACGTCTTTCCTCAGAGCTACTGTTATAATTCCATCTTGTGCTGCCATCGGTATCACACAGTGGAAAGTGTTTTAAATCCAGTGTCCACGCGTTTGTGGGCTTTCACTTTAGATCTTGTCATGCTTAAAGTCCAGAGGTAAACCACTTGTTGAACCTCTGGCACTTTTCACCACTTGTCCACAGTCCACAGTGAGTTTGGTGCCGCACGCTCTGTTCTCCGTTGCCCTCATGTACTTTTATTTCCTTCAGGATCACGTCACATTTGCCTGTTTACTCGCTCGGCTCTCTGCCTGCCATGCGGTGCCATGTTTCTTGTAAATTTACAGAGGTTTTAAGATTTTCTCTCCAACCTCCTTCACTGAAACATACAAGGGTCTGTTAAGTGCTGTCATCCATGTTGACATATAATCGAACTGAGTTCAAGATCAAATGTTTGACTGACTCTATGCATATATTCATCATGTTGTCAGCTAATATTCTTAGGCCATACCATGGCTTGAGTAGGTTCAAATCATGTGGTAACATCAAGCATTGGTTTGTGATCTCTTGCTTTGAAGCCTTGAGTTTGGCATTGTTTCCCAATTTGACTTCCTTTTTTGAAACCAGAAGTAACCATATATGGAGGATCGGTGGGTGGAGCCTGTGAGAGAGCTTGAGGACACAGCACGCCCACCTCCACTTGCGACCTGGTATGGAACATGCACCAAAAAAGTCGAAGTACATGTTAACTACATATTTCCTCAGAGATCGTCTCGGTTATTTTTAGTAGTTCTCATAACATTGTTGTTTTCTCAAGTTTTCATGACTCACAACATAGGACAGAGAGACAACAAGGGGCAGGAGGAACCATGGATAGGGAAACATGGCACGATTCTGACAACCTGGTGTCAAGTAGTTGAACTCTTGAACTGATAGAAATTTGCTGTAACTAAGTTGCTGGTTTGCACATCGAACAGTTCCAGAGCAATATCATCATCTGAACACAATGGGGTTGAGTTGTTTTTGTTTGTGGTTCTTTTCTGATTCAAAAGAGACATTTGGAAAAGACAGAACTGCTTTTGTATTAAATATCACATCTTCTACAGAGAAGACTTCCATTGCAGAATCATTCAAACAAAGTGCCTGTCATCTCATCTAACAGCATCTGAAACCACTTTCTAATGGTGGAATCGGAAGGGGATATGTCCAACAGTTTTTGTAACCTTTGGAAATCATGCCGTCTTCACACGGTGATTGGCACGGTGCCCGGGTGAACTTTTCTCTAAGACTCAACACAACAGCTTCCTGTCACCCCTCTGATTTGCTTGAAGCATTCAAACTCAAAATAAATATGCCAATAGACTAAGGATCACTGACAGATGCACGAGCCTAGTGCAGTGATTTATTTTCCACATTCCCTCCACATCGTGCACTCCTGACACTTCTGAGTAAAAACTAGATGAGCATCACTTTGACAGCTATAGGAAGCATTGTAATCCTTCATGTTGAGGTGGTATTAATTAATTTGTATTCAATACTGCATAATAAAGCAAAGAGAATTTGAAATGACATGAATGATTTCATAAAAAGAAATATGCTGCGGTTCCCATGGGAGATAAGAGTCTGTTCAGTGGAAATGGGAGTGGGCGGCTGCTTAGAGCTGAGCACCAGGAATGTCCCCAGAAGACTAAACATTAAATACAAGAAAACATTCAAAGCACCAGAGCATGGTTTGGAGAGCCATTGGCTGCCTCATCTAGTTCATCACTGCTTTTTTTTTCCTGCTGGGGAATGTATTGAGGATTGAAGGGGGTGGGAGACATGAGAAAAACTCCCCAAAATATATGACAAGCGTGAAGACACAGGGTGACAGTCACAAGCGTCCAGCACTTTTCTGTGCACAAGTCAACAAAACATCCCAGAGTCCTGAGAACATAAAACTTGTTCGGTAATTTTGAGAAACAAAAATATTAGGTCTCCCATCTACATCATACAAACGTTCATTCTTCAACCAACTAAAACACATACCCTCACTATCGTACATGCAGTGGTGGAAATTGAATAGGTTGTTTGAGACCCAGTTGTCTTTTGTGAGTTTTATTCATTTCCAAAGAAGTCAATCATTCAGCGTGAAGTGTCTGAGGGAAAAAGACAAAGACAGCGCTGTCAGATATTCGTTTTTATAAGAAGCAAAATAGGCATACGAGAAAATGATGACACAGAGCCAGCTCAAACTGATGGGGGTTATTTAGCTTTTCCTCCCAGTCCCACTATCCAAGTTCTCTTCTGTCTCACACGAAGCAGAAACAAGAGTTCAAAAGAATGCGCAGCAAGTAAGGTCAAGTTTCAGATCACAGGTCATGGTGGTTTCCCATGTGACACATTATAGAGAGGACATACATGAACATTTCTATTACACAAGCAACAAGGAAATTGGAAATGAAAGAGTGTAAACCAGATTTTGGGGTGACCTGGCAGCATTTCACTTTGAGATGAAGGTGCCCAGTTCAATCCTTGGCTGGATGCACTGCTGCTTTTCATTCCCCTACTTTATCACCCTGTGGCCTGTCTCTCCTTCACTGTCAATATCTTACATCCATCCATCCATTCATCCACCCAACCATCTTTTGATCATCCCTGTCTTTCCTTCACTGTTAAGGTCTTGACCTTCTATGTCAAGTGCCTTGAGATAATGTATATATTATGATTTGGCGCTATACAAATTAAATTGAATTGAATTTATATACAATCAATATATAATTCAATTTATCCATCCATTTCCTTTGAGGGGGGTACACACCTACAGTATAGTTAGAGTCTCTTAATTCCCAATCAGCATTTCTTTGGAAAGCCGGAATATGCAAATTCCACACAGAGACCCTGACCAAACCAATATTTAAATCTTTCTTGCAGTGAGGCAACAGTGCTAACCGACGCACCACCATGTTGCCCCTAAGGAGTCAAAAGGCCAAAAATACATATATTTTCAGAAGCGTAACTCTGACTTCAGGGTGTGAAAGTGTTGCACACATTTTTCCTTTTACCTTTTCTAAAGCAGACAACCCAACAATCACGCCAATGCACTGACAAGGACAAGGTGTAAGTCTCTGCACAGTTTACAAATAAAGTGCAATGTGCATATGCTGTATTCATAAATAGAGGAGAGCCAAATGTGAGGGATCCACGATTACAATCTACGATCTGCAAATGATAAGGCAAAAAGAATCTGGGGAAGAAGTTGAGTCAGAAAAATGACTTCATGAGACATTAATGTGATAAAGAGAGAGAAGAGGAAAGAAAAGCTCCATGTGGCATGTGTCCCCCGACAATCTAGGCCTATAGCAGCATAACTAACAGTTGGTTCAAGGTAAATCCGAACCAGCTCTAATTATAAAGTTCACCAAGGTTTTAATTGAACTTTTGACACATTAATACTTCAATATTTACTTAAGTAAAACTAAAGCATGGTTACTTGTATTGGTAACACCCATCAATAACAAGACATTCACCCCTGGGCCTCCAAATATCCAGCCAGTGTTTACTTTTGCTCACAGCTCATCCATCCATATTATCATTATTCCTGTGGCTATTATTTTCACGTATCTGAAGCAATTTGTCAAGTCGCTGATGTGTTGATGGCTGGTAAAGCTAATGGCTGGACCAGAGGACCCTCCTCCCTCATCACATACAGGTGGGGGGGACCTCAGAGCAGCTTCTGACACCCTGAGCCTGTTACTATGGGAACAAAGGTCGAACAGAAAACAGATTAGGCCTGTGTAATTTGTCTGTCAGCTGCGTGTTTAACCTCAGCACCGGTGTCACTGATAGTGACACTAAAATTTGCTCTAGTGAGTAATGCAGTGCAATAAATCTCGTCTGGGAAAGGAGGAAAAAAACGTTTCTTAAAAATACGTCTCTGATGTGAGCTGACAGGTGAACTTGGAGCACAATGAACACATCACTGCCGTCCCTACATGAAATCTTTTTTTTTCAAATGCAATTCCAAACTTCCCATCTGTTTCTGGAAAAAGGAAACACTTTGCTTTCATCATCGAGAAAGGAGCAGCTTCAATTTTTCCTGCTTTTGTAAGGCTCCATGGTGGAAGTGGTTTGTGCAGTGCGTGAGATTTTGGAGCGCATTGTATTGTATTACACGAGCTTTCCTGAAGCGCTCGACAAGAGAGCTGGCATTGTGATGCACTTTGATTTCTAACTGTGCTGCTCACTATGACTTCAGGCTCCTGAGGAGTTTGGCAGTGCTGCACTAACCGGTCTAATGTTACAGAACATCCAGCCTGCCTTGGAAGGACCATCGCCTCCTGCACTGCCACCGCCTGATGATGCACTCACCAGTAATGCCTCCTGACATTATTGTTGCTAAGTCAACATTGCCCCATTTTGGAGCTGCAGATGGTGTTCTGGGTGTAGTTTTTTATAAAACCTTACTTAAAAGCTCTGAGCGTGTCGATATGATAAACGCCCACTTCGCTGACTATAAATTGACAGAGAGAAATAAAAGTCATGTTCTAAAAGCTTTTTAGGAGTTAGTTACGAGAAGCTGGTTAGAAACTAGTTTAATAATCAATCAAACCGCAGACTACAGGCGTCATACACAATCCACAGAAAGTGAGAGAAATGGTGCCGAACTAATAGTTCATTTCTAACATATCACTCCAAAGTGCATTGATCCAATGAGAATAACTTTCTCTTTCTTGCTGCTATCTTCTTCTGTGCGTGCTTCACTGTATGTTCGGGATGTTAACACAGCAAACATGTACTGGAGATACCTTTATATTGTATTTTAGATACAAAGGGATAATATTTAATTCCTTCAGTAAAATCCAAACCTCTATTGGTTTTTTGTGCAGAAGATGGATCGTCAAGCCCCAAAATGCATCTTGTCATGGAGCAGCTTAAAGTTGAGCACTACTATTCATACACTTGTTCATTTATTAGTTTAACACTGAGGGCTAAGTGATAAGGCATGTAGAGTGAGTTTACTTAAGTGATATCTCGTGAAATGTGGTCATGTATGCGTGCAGTTGGGATTGTACACACTTGTTTATTTTTCTAAGGGGTCATAAAGTGGTACCTAATTGAAAAAACATGTCTCCCAAGTTCCAGATACCTCCAGTCCAGGGCTGTGATGTTTTTCTAGCCCATTATAATAAAATACCACAAATGGCTGAGGGCCACTGCCGCTAAAAGCAAGACAATTTTCAGCATCAGACATAAATGTTTTCTTTTGGTTATTAACAATGGAAATTGCTGCTTGGCAGCCTCTGTGACTGCAATCAACTCTCCTAATTGTCGGGCATTTTATTCTCAGTTGAGCTCACAGTGAACACACTGAGGTGAGGCAGAATTCTCCTCTATAAACTCGCCATTACTCAGCATGGTTTGAGATGTATGGAGCGGGGAAAGCTTTTCTTAGTACACAGCTCCTGTCATTACCCGACATGAACAGGGTAAACGACACTTTGACTAATGCTCGTAATTTAGAAGGTTTTCTTTAGAGCAGAAACATTTGCTTCTGCTCTTGGAATGGATGCATAATGAAAGGCAGGTGACATCAATGACGTCTTGTTTTCCTTTCATCTGTGTAGTTCCCACATATATGATACTATAAACTGTCGAAGCCGAAATAAAAATCAAATCATAAAAAAAGGTAAATAAACTCGAGGTCCTTTCACACCCTTATTTAAAAAAGGCTCAATGTTGCAGAGATGTTGTTTCATTCCACACAAATTGCACAATTTGTATGAGCTCAAATTCTGTTGAACTTTGACATATGAATGTGTGCTGATGACAGAAAACCAGTTTTTATTTATTATTCATCGACAGTTAGCACGCTTGCTAACTCAGAGACATCAAATTAAAAAAAACGCATGTCATGGCCTTTGTATGACATTTCCTAAGATATTAGTGAATTTGTTATATAAGCTTAAGTTTAATACAGACACCTACTGGCAAAGAGAAGAAATGTATGTTTCATTAAGTTGTGTTGTGAGACGCAAAAATGAGGAAATATTTTGGCTTCATTGAGACGTGTCGTCCATCTTTAGTTTAGTTTGGTCAGTGCTGATAAGAAATAACAAAAATCATAAATTAACTGAAAGATAAAATGAGATATTTTCTGATCTATTAAATATCTATATACACATATATATCTAAAGCCCTAGTCATGTATGGTTCATGAGATGTTTCATCTGCAGCACTGTATGCAGACCTCTATATTACCACATGGATACTGGAACATTGTTTGTTTTACATGAAATGGGATAGTTAATGCTGACACTCTGCACATTAGTAGTATGATTAAGGGCCTTCAGATTTCGGAACATGCTACCAGAGGGGCTCTCGGGTGGTGTTGTTAGCCCATGGCTCTTTTTTTTTTGTGGTCTTGTGTTTTGGCTCATCAAGCTGCTCTTTATAACACAAGGGTTACTGGAGTATGCTAACGTGCTGAGAGTGAGTGGTGAGCCCATATGTTCCACTAAATTGTGTTTCATGTTTAAACCGTCAGCTCTTGCTGATAATTGTTTTCTGCTGAGCAAAATGATTGATGACTGATTGAGTAGCATTTCTCTCATTCTGTGTGTGTGTGTGTGTGTGTGTGTTTGTTGAGGGGTCAGCAGAGCCTGAGACATGGGCAAGTGAAGAAATTATTAAGAAAACAGTAATTTGGCAAATGCAACCTCACATATGCAACTAAACAGCTTTAATGTTTCGGGTTAATTTCCCCATTTTGATGTTCTCTGCCAAAGCTGAGCTCAAGAATGCTGCTTTTCAAATGGTTAAGATTTCTTGGCTGTTACATGCGAGAGCTGAATTAACAATATGTGAAATTTTAAATAAATATCCCACATAGCCAATCCGGCTTGTCATCACCACTCAAAGCTGTAATGCTCCCTGGAGTCCAATGTTTGTCTTAACCCAAGACTTTGGCTTTGCAGACCGCAGTTTGTTAGCTGGCCAGGAGGTCATCATAAGACCATTAACTACCTCCAGAGGCTCCCAGTGAGCAAACACCACAACTGTTTCTTCAGTCTCTGGATCGATGGAGTTTATCTTCAGGTGTAGCTGGGGCCTCGTGTTTGGATAAAGCTTATCTTTAAAAACAGTATTGGGAAACAAAAAAATCGAGCACCACGCCTTCTGTTGCTTGCCTTAAACATGGATCAGCCAAGCTTTAGTGCAGTCAATCAGTTGTGGGCCACTTTGGATAAAAGCATCTGCCAAATGACTAAATGTGATTGTGAATGTAAATGAATGGTTGATGATAGTCGTAAGTCAGCAAACACATGTTAGCATATATATAAACTGGAGGTAAGTGAATGAATTAGTAAAGGGGAATTCTACCGATTTCCCCCATGAAGTTTGAATATCAACTGTCTTGACTTTGTTTTCCTGCGTTATTTGATTTTAACAAAGGAGAATTCAGAACATAATGAAAAACAAGACGCTCACTCAAGACAACAGGTAAATACAGGTAACTGTTTATTTATATTTAATCATCTGGATGTAGAAGTCCCACAGGATCTTAGCCCTGTCATTCTTAACCAGCTATGGAGTTGTTGTCCATTACTTGGGACTTCCAGCCCATTCCCTGCTCAGATGTTCCTGTACACCGTGCCAGCCACTTGATCATGGTCCTCCATGTACGCTGTACCTGCCTGCTTCTTAAATCCTGCTGTTGTGTGCTATACTGTCTCAGTGGCTTCTTTGCACAGCCTGCACATAGGGTCCTGCCTGGTGGGGTAGACCCTGGCATCTTTTGATCTTGTGCTTAGCGCCTGTTCTTGTGCTGCCATGGTTCGTTCCTCTGTGCTGTCTGTCAGACCAGCCTTTCTCAGTCATTGGTAGGATTTCTCGACAGCCACTTCTTCTATCGGTGGTTCATACCTTGCTGGGGCTTGTCCTTCCATGATGGTTCCTTGGGTTTCTGCCATCTGAGGTATTCACTGATACCTTCAGTTGGACCACACTGGCTGCCTGTGCGTCGTGCTTACATCTTGCTTTTCCTTTTGGCACCCATGGTATCACATTGACAAGGGACACAGTCTTGCCTATTTTCTCTGCATGCGTGCTACATGCTGCAGTAAAATAGAAAGACGAAATTATTTCTCACTATAGTTATATCTGTCAAATATGTTACGATCAAGCATCGCATTTAGTGGAGTAGGGCCACTCTTATTTCAGGAAATACAGTAGTTATACCAGAAATCCCATTTTTCGTTTTTTTGTTTTAAGTCCCTAAAACTAAGATTTTTACAAACTCCAAAGTGCAGGTTTTCTAAAACTTGCATCTCTGTGTAAATGCACACTGTTGCTTTCTGTATATCATTGTCGAGATACGGCATGGTGCCAGGCAGCTATTGGATAAGGTGACAGATGTCAAATAACTATAAGCAAACACATGAGTAAACAAACAGATGAGCTACTTTCATTTTTGATTTTGAAGATACCACTGTTAAAGAAGAGTTAGCGCTGACTTGATCCGCAGACATGTTCTGCCAGCGGCTGCAGGGGTGGTGTAAAAAAACACAGACGTCATGTCGAACAACTTTTATTTCCCATAGTTTAAACGAGATGAGAACAACAGATTAAAGGGATGTTTAGGAAATCCTCATGGTTTCGAACCTAGAATTACAATGAACAACGCAGTTGACTGAGAACTTTGTTGCAGCTGAAAACTAAACCTGTAGTGTATAGTCACCATGTCATGATGGAGAGGAAAATTCATGGCATTGTCTTTGGAGATAAATATTGAGAACTTCTTTTTTATTGATCAGCACAATAGAAATACCAAATAAGGCACACATGAACTAACATAACAGAAACAAATAGAAACCAACAGATATGCACAACCAGTGGTTATATATTAAGTGAATATTATATATTCATATATGTATATCATAATTATATATACTATATATAGTTTTAATTCTGAGGTAAGAGGTGGCTATTGTTCGTGTGTTGGACATTTTTCAAGTACAAAAATAGGGTTTGACTTTTAACACAACATTTATGGATATATGGAGCAGAAAACACAACTGCAACTGCACGGTCTGACAGTTGGAAGAATTCACACAAAATTTTATAAATAGCATGAAATGGTTAGAACGAGGACACATCATGTAAAGTCAGCGAAGCACAGCGCTGCATCAAGTCGAACGCACCTAGTATTCTACTTTGGTATTTGACAGATCACTGACTTTATTGCTACCTACTGGTCTGGCATGCTTGTTTGAAGCAATTGTTGTCACTATTGTGTTCTCGTGAACAGAGATAAAACAAAGCTTGTGTGGACAGATATTATTTGAAAGCGGGGGGGGAAATATTTGCAGTGGTTTAGACAAGGCCAATCTGCTCTGTCGTGAGGTTGTGGATTCAGTGGCCTATCAATGCGTTTGGGAGCGGTAACTGCTTCTAATCCTGTTGCTGCAGCATAACAGATTTCAGGTCTCTGTATCACTCCCTCTCTGTAATTTATCAGCTTGCCTTTGCATTCTTGTCAACTTGTGTGCAGATTCTTGTTGGATTAGCAGCTGAGGCGATCAGTCTTTCACCGACCTCTGACCCATAATGACATGGGCAAATAAGCTGAATAGTCCATTAAACCCTCCATAGTGTTATAGTGCAACGGTGATAGCTTTAAACTGAAGCACGATGGCCCCAATGTTCATTCTGCTTGTTTGCCCTCAGTTACTTAACACCAACATACTGATGTTTGACATTTCTTACCGCCTTAACCTTATAAACCTGATGTTAATAGCCACTTGGATTATTCAACAACCCAAACAAAAGAAAGACCAAATCTTACATTTGACATTCATTAAAAATGAACATGGGGACCCATCACCCACAACCTGCAAAGTAACTTTCTCTGCCATATGTTACCTTAGAATTAACCAAACCTTCCAGCCATCCCGACAGGTTGTTTTTAAATGGGTTGTGAGTGTGTGTTGTGATTTCATACTCAAGTTGTTTGATAAAAAATAACTCAGGTCTCACTGCTTGTGCAGCACAGTTCCCTCAGGCTGGTGTGATCACTGTCAATCACACCCTGGTCTAGATTTGAATGGTTGGGTGTTTAAGAATATAGAATACAGCTTGATTTTAAAATTTACTTTTTTATACTAATCATTGAAGTTTGTCTGAGTGGTTAGAAAAAGGGGTTTTACATACACTTTAATATGGACGTATATGACGAAAGCAGCAAAAAATGAAATATATATGAAAAATATCAGGTTCAAATAATTACAACATTAAAAAAAAAAAAGTCCCAGAAGGTATTATAGACTCATGTTTCCTTACTTTTCTTTCCAGTGTGAAAATAATTCAATTCAATTCAATTCAATTTTATTTGTATAGCGCCAAATCATAATCTACATTATCTGAAGGCACTTTACATAGAAGGTCAAGACCTTAAAATCGTATTAATAAATAAATAAAAATAACACAGTATAAATACAGTGTAGGGTCTGACTATGCTCTGACAACATCTCCTGGCTGAAATTTATGACAACCTATGAATCCAGGCTGTTTACCATGGAACTCCAAGTGGTTTCTCCAAAGAAAAAGATTCAGTGTGGAACCAGGTGGTTGACTGATATAAACAAAAAAGAAAATGAAAATAAATTGGGAACAAAACCACTTTCCTTGTCACACAGATTACGTGTTGTTTTACTTTGTTTCAGTTATCTCCGCCAAGGAGGTTTCGCCTGTGTTTATTTCCTGATAAGCAGGATTACACAAAATCTACTCCAAACCAATTTGAAAGAAATTCTGCAGAGGGGTGGGGCAAGTCTCAAGGAAGAATGTTTGTAAAATGTGTAGAAGTGCGGACCTAAAAATCTGGATCTAGTGAATTGAAATGTGGTTTCATTAGGAGAATGTTGGCCTTGGCGGAGGCATACACACCGAGTGCCATTCTAATTGTTTAATAGTTTCCATATAACAACGACGGATATTCTTGTCAATTAAAATTACTGTTACCGAAACAGTTCATTATAGATGAGCTATATTTGCTGAGGCCTTCAGCACTAGAGAAACATTACATTCAAAGTGATGACCTTGGTTTCTGAACAGAAAAAGAAATGCACATCTTCAGTTTTATTACAGTTGACAGTGGAGTTGGTTTGTTGGTCTGTTTTTCTGTGACTATCCCTTTGTACCTCTTTGGAGTTGGTGGCATGCCTTGTCAGCAGGAGACGCTTGTCTCCACACATGTATACAGTGTTAAAATGTCAGCACTCATTGTGTCCTTTAACAGCACCTCTGTGTTTTTAATGCTACATGGACACGTATGTCCAACAAAAATGTTAAATATTCAACAAGAATAGTGTCATTAGTGTTTTCCATCACATGAACACGTGCTTTTACTACATGTGTTAACTGTTCATCAGTAAAGTTTTTGTAGCTTTAACTCTAAGAGTGAATGTGCAGTGAATGTGTTCCCAGTTAGCACCAGTAGAGTCAAATCCCATTCATTATAAATATGTTAAAGCTGATTGTAATGATTCATTCTGTAGACCGGCATGTTAGCAAAATAATCATAGTTATAAAATATTTGTTAAGTCTTAATTCATTGGCTCACATGATAGGCTATCCAAACCCGACCAAGCCTGAGACAAAGCTATAGGATAACCCAAACCTAAGGGATTCTGTATTTTGTGTCCAAACTGGAACTGAGATTGATGCTTTCGCAAATAACATGCGTGCAGTGTAGTGTAATAAAAAAATCAAACATGAAGCCCAGCTAAAGTGAAAGTGGCCAAACCTGACCCACACCGAGTTACAAAATTTCTCGCCTAACCCTTCCTAACCTGTTAGCATGGGAAGGGTCCCCTCTGGTATGTACCCATTTCTCCTCATCCTATCTCCACCTGCAGGTCAAGGCTGGCCCACTCAAAACAAAACTAGTATAATTCCTCAATCACTCTTTCACTAACTGTGTGGCTGCCAGTTGACATGTGATGCTCAATCATGTAATTCAAATCAATGAATGACGTAGGTTCAGTCAGGGAGACTTTACCATCATTCATTCAATCTCAAAACTCTGTCTCTCTACACTTATTGATCAGCTGATTGTGGGCACTTCTAAATGGCCGAATCAGATTCTGCCACAGTCTCTTCCAGCCAATCATGCGGCTGCTGTCAAACTTTAAATCCCTTCTCCTCTCTTCCACAGTCATTCGTCATTCAGTGACAGTAGAGTGGTTTGTATGTCTGTTTGTCGGTGACTTCCATTCACTTTGCTTATTTCCACATCGTTTTTCATCTCGATGTTGCACTTGGACAATGAGTATCCCCAGGAGGTTTCAGATCCAGCATCGATCTGCTCCAAGAGATCGCCTCCAATCCTTCAGGTGGTCGGTGCAGGAGCCTTCGCCTAGAGAACACAACGAATCTCCCACAGACGAGGAGGATTTCCTCACCGCTCAGCTCCAACATCGCAGCATTATGCCAGCTACAGGCCAGCCTCCTTCTCAGCTCTGTGAGCCAGCGGCTCAAGCAAGCTGTCTATCAATTCTACCTTATCACGGACACCGAGCACGATCCAGTGACCCCAGTCGGCTCCCCCACCCCGTCTGTTCGTGGCCACAAAGGACCAACAAAGCGGCTTCTTCTACCCGAAAGAAGACAAGAACTCAACCATCTGGTGTTAATCTGAGATCTACATCTAACATAGGAAAGAAACTTATTCTATCAGTTTCACAAAGCCTTTTCCAGCAAAGCTGTGCTGTGTATAGCACAATTCCATACACACCTGAATTGGTCTGAATTAGACACAACATTTCTCACGATGGTCTCATTACTGTAATTCTTGTGGCAGGTCACAAATCTCTGTCATTTCAATTCTCAATCCAGAAAGAGAGGGGTCTCTGTCTCCTCAGCACACAGACAGGCCGTCAGCTGAATCAATTTAACAAGTTTCCAATTTGAAATAAATCGAAACTGTGTGTACATACCAACTGCCAGTTTCTTAACATTTGCTGATTCACGATCATGTTTGACGATGTGGCCGCAGCAGCGATCATGGATCGGCCACGATAAAGGACTCTGGGGAAGAAGTCAAGTCAGTAACATTAATGTAAGGATGAAGGGAAAGAGGAAAGAGAAGCTCCATGTGTCATGTGTCTGACAACCTAGATCTATAGCGGCATAACTTAGAGCCGGTTCAAGGCAGACCTGAGCTTGCCCCAACAATAAGCCTCAGGGTTGCTTCCCCGCCCTGTATTTCTCCATCAACATTTAAAAGCCATTCAAAACAACTTTTCCAGCGCAAACCTCTTCACAGAGTTGAAGTCGATGAGTCATCAGTAAAATTCAGATGTGTGTCACCTCACACCCGAAGAGTAAAATCACCAGGTGGATATGCCTCGGTGTTGGTGAAAAGAATATTTACCCACAATGTACGTGTTCTCAAAAGGTCACGGCTGACATCTGTTTCTATATATTTCACAAACCTCATTACTGATTAACGTGAGGATTGTTCTGAGAATCTGGAACTTTCCCAAACCTCCAAACCATGTTTGGTATGTAAACAGTTTTCATTCATGTGGTGCAATTATGTTCCCTTTTGAAGATGGACAATAATGTACCTGAGATGTAGAGCTACATGGAGTACACACAGGGCGGTCAGCAGGCTGTCACTCGAATCGCCCTTATCACACAAACAGCTGTGGAAAAGTACAGCACGGTGCTGACTTCTGTGGAGGAGGCGTGGTGTATGCTGCTGATGTGACACAGGCCTACAGTAAGATGGCAGTGGCAGTAAAATGTAGAGCGATGGGACCAGTGTGGGAAACGCAAGGTCATGGCCATCGCCAGTATTTTAGAAACAGTCCATCATGTAACGCGTCAGTAGTATGGTTACAGGTAAACATACTACTGCATATGTGAAAGCCTTTGTTGCCTATAAGTGAAAAACGTTCAATCAGAGGAGACTTATAGAGGAACTCATAAAAAAGAGTTAATTAGAATGGAAAATAATGAAATTGTGAACATTAATCGTGGAAAGTATTGGGTGCTTAGACTCCAGCAGGAAGTAGAACACCAAGGAGCAGTCGTATGAGTTAGGAACTTCTGCTCTGAAGGAGACTTCCCCCTGAGCCCAGACACTGGTGGTGGAGATGAGGGCTAATGCACGGGGTTGAAAATGGGCTTCTGGATGATGCTTTGAGCAGATGACCAGGAATCCATAACTGAAGTGGTGGAGGTGCGTCACTGAGTATTTCTGTGCTGAACTGACAGCTGAATGACATTAGAGAGAGAGTATTTCAAACTCACAGCTTAAACTTGATTGGCTCAAGGTGAGTGTGTCAGGCTGTGATTGGATAAAAAGATGAGCTATTAGAGCCGAGGTTGAGCGGGAACTGTGCATGTGACAGTTTAAGTGACTTAGATGGCACACACAAGGGGTCAGTGTTCCTGACTGGACTTTCACTTCCAAAACTCAAGGTATCTTTACTGTAACTGAGGGGAATGTGTTTTTGCAGCCAGTCAACAATCACACAATCAGTGGACACACATATAACATAAAAACATAAACAAGAAATACTGACACTGATGTAAAGGTATTTAAAAGACCATAACATTATGCAATTAAAACACGCTCACAGTAAGTCCTAAATCCAAACGTTCACTAGTGGATCTCACAACACACAATTCTGCACAACTGTATTACTTATATACATATGCTGGCTCTTTGTTGAAAGTGAGGAGGGAACAAGATACATTTTTTTGACATTTCGTGGGTGGGACATAAAATGCCCCGAATGCTGCAGGGGATACGTTATGCCTTCAAATGCTCAGCAGCCGAGTACATTATGAATGGGTATGGACACATGGATTTTCAATAAAGACATATTATTTTTGAGACTGATATTTTCATTTTGTGAGTGATTCATGCAAATCGTAAACTGGAACTTGGACTTCCTTACAGCAAGTTTTCAGTGAGATAAATGACTGAATGTATTTCTGTCCTTGTCATCATCATTGCTTCATTGACTCTTACGCTCCCCTGCTCTCTGAGTAATTTGAAATGCTTTCGTAAAAATCACAAAGCATAGCCTGAAGTGTTCATCCATGTCACCAAACAATGTCTGTTCAAATCATCAATAGAGTCTGCTTTGTTTGTCAGAATATCCAGAATATTCTTCCTGTAATAGTCATCAAATGCTTTGTGTTTTGGAGTTTCACATCCCATATCAGGAATGTAAAGCCCGAGTTGACCTTGTGCCTTTTTATGCTCACCAGCAGCCGCCGTGATGACTTTGACAAATTCAAAGCGTTTCCAGTTTGGCTTCAGTGTCTCTGCTCAGTTCTCCACACAGTCGTCTCAGAGCGGTGGGGGAGCTCAGGGGGCACATGTGAGTTCAGTGCCATGAAGTTTATCTTTTGTGTGGCTCCTGACTTTCAGCGATGGAAAATGGTGTTTTCCAGTTTTTTACTGTTGCATGTGGGAACCTCATTAATCTGCCGCCCCCCAGTCCAGTGGCCTGGGGTTGCATTAGGACATTTCATCAGTGTAGCTTCCTTCTTCCAAACACAATCTGCTTCAGATAATGGAATTAAGAGCTCAGGATTCTGATAACCAAATTTACTCAGTGACACAGTACAGAAATATTGTTTATGCTGCATTTTACAACTAGTTTCCTTTGTTTGCTGTGAGTGGCTTAGATGATAAATGTTGCTTATAAATCAATTTTACTCATCGTAGGAATGCATACATATTGAGCTGGATCTACTAAGATCTCAAATAAATGCCTCTGACCAATATTGCCGCGAGGTGAGAGCTGCCAAAAATGCTAACACAAGCAGAAAAAAAACCAATGCCCTGTCTCCTTCTCACCACAATAACTACAGCAATCTTTGCAAGTAGCACCTACCTTTTAAATATACTAAATATGGATGCAGTCTCAACCACTGCAATTTTTTTCAGGCTTTGTAAATCACAATGCGTCTGCTAAATTTAAGTATTTGCATCCACTCCTCCCAGTATTTTGCACACTCAGTTAGAAACGGCTTATTCATTAAGGCAAACGTACTAAATGAACAGCATGTGTTATTCTGCATGCAATCCTCAGTGCGCACCGCTAGTAAATCAGCTTGCATGTTTTTGTGAGGGTGAAATCAAGATTGCACACGTGTTTACACTCACAAACCTTCGGTAGATCAGGCCCATTATGTTTATATCGAATGCACTTTTTGTTAATTCAAACTTTTAAGGATGAGCAAGCAATGTCAAACTGAAATTATAACCCAAACACCAATCACAGCTTCCAGACTCACTTCCTGCTGCTGTGGTTTCCCTAATTGGGTTTACACAGATTTCTTGCCCAATGAATGATTATTTGTGTCATTTAAACTGGGCTCACTTTCACTCTGACGTCCAGATAATCTGGATACACTGTTGTTGTTTCCACCCTGCATGGTCGTCTGACTGCTCGTGTTTCTTTCTCATGTAGTGATGTCACACAATTCAAAAGTGAAACTGGAGGTATCCTCTACTTGCTGTGTTTGTTATAGTGAAGTTATAAGTGAATATGGAAATAAAGCGTAATTATATATGAAACCAAATATTACAAAGGATGGAAAAAAAGGATAGCCTTCATTTGACTTTGTACCAGAAACACTCCGAGGCCTTCTGTTGGATTTACAGCAAAAAGGATACTGGTGCAGTTTGACTATGTAATTAACATTAATGCAGAAAAAACTAACTTAATATGAACAGAACTCAACAATTTTCCGATTGTGTTATGCCCATTGCTTTTGTGCACCGTCCGTGTTTTTACATCAGCGACCAAGATGGCGGATGACAGTGTCTGCAGCTCACACTAATGAGGAGTGACGACATATCTGATGACTTGATAAAGGCTTCTGGGTTTCGAAGGACTAACTATAAAATGTTACAACCACCTCCCTGCACCCGGCTTTGTGATTGGTGATTTTACTCAGCATACACCAGTAAACACATGATACAACTGTGTACATTTACAGGCTGCCCGTTTACATGACTTGTTGGACCCTGGGCTTGTATGTGATTAACCGTCCTCCAGTCTTTGTGTTCTTTCATAACAACATCAACTACCAACCACGCCGGCTGCTCATTTAATGAAGTGTATCCATGTGTTTACTCATGATGCAGTCGTGTCTGCAGTAATGATCTTACAGGCCCCTTGGGGGAAAGTATCCAAGCACAATGAAAACACAGGTGCGTTGGGACTACTCCAGCACAGACTTCTTAAGCATACCTACTTCTGACTCGCAGCTTAACCACTCCAAAGGCGTCAGGAGCGTGTGCACGTACATGCACACACAAACACAGCAGGGAAGCGTTTGAGTCCATTTAACAGTGAAACAAGGCGCTCAGTTCAAAGACCTATCCCCTCTCCTTATGTGATTAACAAGTCAGAGTAATTATGGCGTAACATCCAGCGGTGCTCTCTGGTACTGAGGCAGCCACCTCAGAGCTCATGTGCTCATGCAGTCATACACCTCTGCCCTAACATGGCCTGAAACAGTTTAATCGAACACACATATTATCACATTTTCTGTACAATAACTCATTAACTGTGTCGTTCTCATCGACATGAACCCATCTGATACTTTAATCGACTAAGACAGCATTGCTCATTCTCATTAACCAAAAGTTAGAGCAGATATGACGCAATTACAAGGCCACCAAAATTAAATATCCCGCTACCTTGAGGATTTCTTGGGGTTTGACCATTCTTGGAAACATTTTGTATAATATTGGGATAATTAAACACAAGTCAACAAATTATATAGGTCTTGTAGTTTTAAGACATTTTAATAAAGAACTGTTGGATAATGTATATTTAACATCTGATGAACAAGCGCTACACATTGTTCTTCTAATTTTTGTGTCATTCTATCAAAAGATTAACATAGGCATCCTCCATGTTAAACTAAGTGGCCCTGTGTTGAATCAGTTTCTTTTGCAGAACGCCTCTGGCTATAAATATGCTTCACACATGCTCCTCACACTCAACTCGGCCAATAAAAATGCAGAGCAATGGTAGACATCTGGAAATTCTGGAACGTTCTCTGTCAATGAAAAGCTGCGCTTCACCTTTAACTGCACTCAACACGAGACAGTTGGTCTTTATTGGTCGTGCTGTCTTCTTATCATTGGTTAGATTTCACACGTCTTTTCTGTTTCATGGGCTTTATCCAAATAAAATCTGAACACAGTCATAGCAGGTGGGTAAAATGTTTATCATCAGCTTACAGTGGAAACAATGTACAGATATTAACAGTGTGTGTAATTTTGTGTAATGTATTTCATGAAAAAGAAATGAACAGAGGTAAGGTTGGTAAACTGGCTCTGTCAAAATCCTCTTCACCTGATGATCATCCAACAATAAAGTGTTCTGTGGTCCTCACAGGACTTCAATAAACACAACCAATCATTGTATTTAGACTGAATGAAATGATGAACGGAGAAGCAACAGGATGCTGTTAGTTACCAGTACACATTCATCATCAAACAAGGGGGGCGTTACAGCTTTTATGTAAAGCCACTGGTAAAATCGGGTTGAGAGTTCAACAAGTTTTGTAATAAATCTGCAGGATGCACGCATGCTTCAACCAGCGTGATCTTGGAAGAAATTTAAATTGAGTTTTTGATCCCCTAAAACTCAGACTTTTGGAAAAACCTCTGGTTTTAATTTGAAAACTCGAATAACAAGGAATTTTAGTCTGGGTAAGCAAAAACTGAGCCTCTGTCACCCTCATGTCTTCCTGTTTTGGTCTAATTAGTCCCAACTGTGTTTTCAGTGTTATTATGGAGATTACTTCTGATTCTGGACACTTGTTTGCAGAGGGATGTATCATTGGCATGTATATGTGTGGATTTAATCTATGCTGGGTGGTGTTTTAGTGGCTTGTGTGCCATTATTGTATTTCACAATTACAGAGAAAGTTCATATATTGCAAAGCAAGGAGTTGGCGGGCAACTGGTAGCTCCTATATGTAAAAATCAACATACGGATGAATTTCCACCAAACTTGAGAGGATATTACATGATTCCACATTTGGAGCTGATTGGTCAAAGGCCAAGGTTAATAAAAATATGGTCTGAGAAACACATTCTCCAAATCGCTCAGCAAATAAAAGATAAACACTCCATACACACATATTGCTCTGAAAAGTATTTCCCATTTTACCATGTCATATAAGTGACTGAAAAAGTCACTATGTAGTCTGAAAAAATGGCATCATATAGTATAGCAATGCATTAGCCAATGAGATTTTTGTGACCAATAAGGTTAGAGACACGATATACATGTGATATAGATTAACAAATCATTTGTCATCGTGTGGTATGAATGACATGATGATGTCGTTATAGAATGGCATCATTACAATATAAAAAAGTTAGCATTGCCTGATTGGTGTATACAAAGCGAGCTCATGCATCACTCTGTATTTAGGGTTTGTCTAGCTGCTAATGCATAATGATATTAATTAAAGGTACAGTGTGTAGAATTTAGTGATATGTAGTGTTAAAAATTGCATGTTGCAGCTGAACACCTCTCACCTCACCCTCTTCTTCCAAAAGTGAAAAATAACCTGTGGAAACCTTTAATTGTCATAAAAACTCAAAAGGTGTTTAGTTTGATCAGTCTGGACTAATGTAAAAAACATGGAGGCCTCTGTAGAGAGGGTCCCCTTGATGTAAATATAGAGTATTGAAATATAAAGGACATTTTCTGGGGTAAAGAAAACTACAATTCATACAATTTAGATGAAACGAACGAGTGAAAACATCATGAGGATTATTCTACATTAAATATCTGCCAGTAGATCCCTTTCACCTAAATCTTACACACTGGACCTTTAAGTCAGTGTGTTAAAATCAGGTCTCAAGTTCTTGCCCTTCTTTTAAGTTCTGAGCTTACAATGTATGTTGGATATCCCTAATTGGTGTTTAATCAAATTACCACACAGGTGAGCTACAGCCAGGTAATACTCAAGCATAACAACTCTACACACAGGACAGAGAGTGGATTGAACAAGGGAAGAAATACGGTCACATCATCTCATCTTTGAGCCAGGACCTCCGGGAGGTTGATCAGCCTGTGTGCGTTCGAAACCCTCAAAAGGCTTAAACAAAACACCATCAGAGATACTCAGTCAGTGAGATGTTCAGTCAGTGTGTGTCATCTAATGTTGAATGGAAGGAAGAAAGCATTTGTAGCCTGTGTGTGCAGTGGTGAGACAGTGAGGCAGACAGACAGAGGAGGGCTGAGACAGAAACATCCAGTATGATAAGCTCTTTCCTTGGTATCATCATGTGGCTGGAGATTTGACATGTGTAATGTTTCCTTTCACTGATTTTCACATCAGGCTTATATGGTCCTCAGAAAAGGCCTGCCTCAGCCCCCTGCATCTTTCCCATGATTAAAGGGAGTAAACTGTGGAAATCGAAGTGAACCCTCCATCAAGTCATTTTGCTGGATGAAAACATTATCATTGGCTTCTGAATGGTATAAAACGGACTAAGAGTGAGCAAAAAGGAGAAAGAGGACAGAGGCAGCAGTGAACGCCCCCTCTTGACAGGGCTCACTACAGAGGGGATGGTGTTGATAAAGAACAGGAACAGCCTTTATCCAGTAAGGTTACTTACAGAGAGCTTTCTGAAGAACTGGACATGCTTAATACACATTATCTCTCTCATTTATCACCAAAGAGCTGGTGAAATGACAAGAGCCGGGCCTGTAAACCTTCCCAGCAGGAGAAGAAACGTCTCACAGGAAGCCGGAGACGTTCTTTTTACTGAACTGAGCGCCTGAAAATCTGCCTGCATCTCGTTGTAACTGTCTAATTATGACAGCTTGTCAAGAGCCCAGATGAAAACACGCAGTGTATTATAAAATCAATTAGTCTTCATGTGTGATGTGCATAGCAACGGGTGGCTTTAATAACACTGCGTCAAGTCGTTGTGTGTGGACTGAACATTTACACAAGAGGTTTGCATCTCCCTGCGTGGCTTCAGTAGGACCTCCTGGCCTTACTGCTAACCACTGTCAGAACGTAGCTTTAAAAACACATACATTATGGCTGTATATTATACTTGTTTTGTAAATCTATTGTGGCCAAGGCTTGAGCCAAAACATGGAGAGAAAGCCTTTTTGAACTTGTATTCCCATAATTCTTCATCACATCTTGAGATCCTGGGAACATGTGTTCTATACGAAATACAGCTGCGAGACAAACGGCCTGCACTTCACATCTGCATTTAATGGCAAAGACTGGAAGTGAGACTCTCAACTGTTTTCATTCCACTGTTACTGAGCCACAAATAACAAGATTTTAAATTTGCAGATGGTCTTCACTCTTCAGCACTGTGGTTAGTTAGTGGTCACACTGTCTCCAGCATTAACATAGAGGTATATATTTAAAAAAAAGCTGCTTTAGCTGCTTTCAGACATACACTGAACTCCAGGAAATCTGAAATGACTCATAGAATGTGTGTGAGAATGCAAATGTCCCAGTTAGTTGCATCAGACGCATAAAAGATACCAACGAAGATGTCAACTTAAAAGACAATGAGACATGAGAGCTCTTGGTGATATGGGCCAACACCAGGGTCCATGTGCAGTGAACAAAGACATGTGATCTCTACAGTGGAATAATACATTGCATCCTGCCTCCTGCGCCACCCCCTCACCCGAACACTCTGGAGATTGCTCTGTTGTTGTGACAGGAGAATATTCTGCTGCTTTGTTCATATGTAAAAGTCAAACTGCATCATATTGATCAGTTGGCTAAATAAACAAGTGAAGAGGGTAGCCACTGTGCTGGAGGCCTTTTTGATACAGTGGAGGTGATGCGAGGGAGAGAAGGATGATGCCCCAGCTCTCATCTTTAAAGAAGGATGTCTCTCACCCCACAGCTCACATTGTAATTTGTGTAAAATGTCTTTGTAACATGGCATTTCTCCATTGTTGATGATTAGAGAGATGATTGCACTGCTGATGTCGTGGTCATTTTGGGTCTTTACAAATATACTGTGTTTTCAACTCATCTGCCTTGAGCCATGGATGAATTTCTCTTGCCTGTTGCCTGTTAAGGGATTAATAAAGTATATTGTATGTTATTGTGTCAGTGTGTATTCAAGTCTACACCTCATGTAAAAAAAACAAACAATGAATTCACTTTTAAAACTTATAACAGCAAAGCAGAAACTGGACCTGGGGCCAGGGTCAAAGGCTTTTTCAGGGGGGAGCCGGGTACAGTGAGTCCTCAGATCCAGATAAGTGTTTTATCCAGAAATGAATTCAGGTTAGCAGGAGTGAGACAGAGGCAGGAGTCAGACAGCAACGACTGAAGGCAAGAAAAAACACGGGCGAAAGCAAAAAAATACTTTTAAAGAGTGAAACAGATATCAAAAGCTGGAACAAGACTAACTGTGTAGCAGAGTGTGGGATCTGGCAGCGTGGTGGAGCTGAAGCCCGGTATTTGAAGCAGAGTAGACTGCAGATGATCACCAGCTTCCTGCCCAACACCCGCACACCTCATCCATAAAGTACAGAGAGGAAAACAAGAGACATCAACAGATAGAGACTCCAGGCTAAAGTGAAGCAGTAGCAGAGGGCGTGACACCGTGGGATTACCAAAGTTTTCTTCTTGAAATTAACATTTCTGAAAGCTCTCGAGCAGCAACTGAATGCACCTTGAGATTATTGCCTCAAGTGATGTTTCCAAGGTCAAGAATTAATATCTGGAATTCAATTGAATTCAGTCAACACCAGTCTCAAGGCTTTTTACACAGTGAAGTTGAGACATTGTGATATTATAAACTCCTTCTGCTGATGAACATGATGTGATATTACTGAAAGAACAGGGACTTATTGGACCTCAAGGTGTTTTTGCATTGTTGTGGATGAAGACGTTTGTCTGAAGGTAAAGTCAAGGTTCATGTTTTTGAAGAACAGTTGTGCTCTGGTCAACCTCTGGCTCCTTATGTGTCCAGATTATCTCCACACTCAATATAATTGAACGTAAGCAGTGTTTGTTAAATTGATTCTGAATATAACTATTGGTCTACAGTACAGTAAGAGGTGAATCTCATGGTCAGGACAGTTAAAAGTTAGTGAGGGACCGTTTGAGTTGAAAATGTTTTCTTACACAACAGGTGAAGACAGTTGTGTTGAAGTGTAATCACATGAGCCTGCAGTTCTTCTCAGAGGGATGCAGTAAACTTAAACCAGAGGTTCAGAGTTTTCTCTCAGCCAAGACTCCCCTAAAAGATATTTTAGATAATATACCAGGGACCCTCCTCATATATGTTCAGTGGAATAATTAGACGTGCACAATATTCTAAACATGTAAACACTGAATATATATCATGATCATTTTAATTAGTGAATGTGCACACCTTTTAAGCACACTGCCAGGGGGTCCAGGGCCCCCATTTTCAGCTCCAGAACTCCTCTACTGTACTGAGAAAGGCGGGATGTTGCAGTATAGTTAGCGTTGGTTCATTTTACCCATGACCACAAACTTTGCCTAACCTTAAAGCATTAAATGAAGTTAATGATGTGTTTCTGAACACTCAAAGGGTCCTTGAGGGTATTCCAGAAGCCTTCCACTGGAATTTAGGCATCTCAGAGGGAGCTCCAGATGTTCTTCGGGTCCAGATGGAGAACCTTTCATCACTTTTATCTTCCACAGTGTAAAACAGAGCTTCCCAACCTTTCTGATTTGGTTACCATAACCTCATCACAGGTCATGGCCTTAGCATAGACACTGACAGGTTTTAAGGTGCTCTGCAGGATGAAAAAGTGCTGCTGTGGATGACACACAGTAATTAAAAAGAGCAGGAAGCTTTGACAGAGTAGCAAAAGCATTAGCCTGGGAACAGATCTGACACATGGATGGGAATACAATGGAAAAATGCACCCAGATGAATTGCCTACTGGCAAACAGCCAAGCAAAACTGATTGCATATTTTATAGCAGACTCTGTTTGAGGAGGGCTTGTGCGTGTGCACTAACAGGCGGAGGGAATGTTAAAAATCTGACAATGGCTCTTAATTACAATATATCTTTCAAGCTTTCAGTCCACTTGTTTGCCAGATGTTGGGCTCATTTTTCTACAAGAATCTGGTCCGACATCGTCTCTACAAAGTTTACCCTGGTAGGAAAATTCACTCTCATGAATGACATCAGTACGGCTTTCTGCAGTTATATTTTATTATTTCTCCTCATTTTTTGTGACTACCCAGAGAATCAGTTCATCTACACTCAGACTGCAGGCGAAGGTGGCCAGAACCTGGTGTTTTTCTCATATTTTTTTTCTTGATACCAGTGTGAATAGTGTGAACAGCACAAATCTGATGGAATCAATTCTAATTTGGGCCACTTGCATATGCAACTCTGAATCAGATGCAGGTCTGGCTTTTAGCAATGTTACCTCATCTGAATAAATGTGATCTTCATGTCAGCGTAGATCGACATTCATCACAATTCTGTGAGTCATTCCAGTAAAAAGTAGCATGAGAAGCACATTTTGGATGCAATCTTTTTCATGTCATGATCCCACCCATTCGAGCTCAGACTGTGAGAAGTAGCAACCATTGCTCCACAAAAAGACATAATCATAAAATGATGTTTTTTTTTTTTACTTCTCATCCTCAGAGCTTCAACTGCACATACATTTATAACTGAACGCTCAAATGTTTACTTCTGTATGACAGCGTTTTTGTTTGCATGTGGGTCAGATCAGGACCATGACTAGTTCAGACTGGAATCTGGTTTTGGCCATTTTTACAAAAATAACAGCCAAACAAAACAATCACCTCTGAGCAGTAAGTCTGGTTCGACAAACTAAGGCTTGCAGTTTAAATGCAGTCATCGTGATACCACACAGAAAGTCCAGCTTTCTTACACAGGACATGTTGAAAGGTAGGCTCATATTGTTAGAGTCCTTTGTTAAATCCCTGGATTAGATCCACACTAAAATTAAATGCATTCTTCCCTGACCCATACCGTATCCTTGCACGTTTCATGATAATCCCTACAGTAGTTTTCGTGTAATCTTGCTCACAAACCGACCAGCAAATGAAAATGCAGATGACATAACATCAGGTAATAAAAGGTGTTGATACTCCAGGGCTTGTCACATCAAGATTCAAAATTAACTTTATTGTCACACAAAGTGGGAGATTTGTCTTGGACTCTTCACTCATGCTGCAGCCATAAAAATACACATAAACATGTATACATGCAGGAATCCCCATCACACAACAAACATCATAGCAATTACCCTAAAGATGTGTGGATACACAACATGGTACCGTACAGTGTTTCCCTGAACTGATGAGAAATATTTCCACAGTGCGGTGTTGCTTACAATATCCATTACAAACTTAGCTGACCGTGAGGTGGTTATAAGTACAAAAAGACACATCCACTGCCAAAAGGTCTCTCAGCCTACTCCCATACTAAACCTCTGTAACCCAGTTCCACTTATTCCACTTTACTTTTTTTTCTTCACTTCTCACCTCACTTGACTCCACTTCAGTTCCCTCACTGATTTAAATTTCTTTCTTCTGATAGGAAGAATATTGCTGTTTTTAATATAATAGTTGTTTGTCTCGAAGCATCTTAGCTGAGGTCATGTTTTTGTTTTTAATGTTCTGTGCGGACCCCGGGAAGAGTAGCTGATACCTAACATCGGCTAATGGTGCTAATAAAAACAGAAAAATGCTGATATTGATTTCCACAGTACACACGGTTGGAAACACACACTGAGTCTGTGTACCACATGAGAGAGAGAATGTGTTGTTTAAGGCAACCAAGTTTTCTACAGTAGACGGAAATGGACAAACCAAACACTGGCTCTAAAGGGCATTTCATGTTAAGGCCACTGTAAGTTCTCCGAGATGGTAAGATTTTTGGGACATAAAGTTCACTGGAACTGCAGACACAAAGCAGGTAGGTGCCGACTTAATATATCATGTTCAAGAGGCCAAAACCATGTTTCGTGAGGCCACCGTGACCTTGCCCTTTGACCTTTGACCAGCAAAACCAAACCATTTGATCTGTTAGTCCAAGTGAACACCTGCCAAATTTTAAATGATTCCCTTGAGGTGTTTTCCTGAGATATCACATTCACCAGTAAAAAATGTATATTTCACAGTGACCCTGATCTTTGACCACCAAATTCTTATCAGGTCATCCTTGAAGTAAGTAAATGTTTGTGCCAGATGTGATGAAACCCCTTTCCTGATATATTGCATTCACTACAAAATGAGGTTGCATGACCTTGACCTTTTAACCTTCAACCACCAAAACCTAATAAGCTCATCTTGAATTAAAATTAATGTTTCAAGTTTAAAGACTTTCCTCCTCAAGCTTATCTTAAGTATTCACATTTAAGAAAAACATAAACATACTATGAGATGTAAGCACCGACGTGACCTTCACCGTTGGTTACCAAAATCAATGTCTGTCAATCCTTGTGTTCAAGTGAATGTTTGTGCCAAATGTGGAATGATTCCTTCAATGTGTTCCAGAGATATCACCTTCACAAGGCAAGTTTTTGCTTTGTGAGGTCAGAGTGACCTTGGAATTTAACCTTTGACCACCAAAATCGAATCAGTTCATCCTTGAGTCCAAGTGAATGCTTGTACCAAATTTGAATTTCCCTCAAGTCATTCTTGACATATCATATTCACAAGAGTGGGACGGGTGGATGGATGGATAACCCGAGAACATAATGCCCCATGCCACTGGCCGGCGCGGAGGCATACAAACATAGGCAGCAAAACTCAGGAACATGGATGAGAAACATCAGGCAACCGAGCATTAGCAGACAGGAACAAAATTGGTAAACTGAAAATTACACAATCAAACTGAACGCAGATGAAAGACATCACGGTAGGGCAGACAATAACTGATGGAGGGAAACCTGACAAAGACAGGGAGTAGAGAAAGCCAAGAAGCTCAAGGTAAATAACTTCAAAGTAAAACAGGAGCTAAGGTCAAAACCCCAAAAAGCTGAAATACAAATCAAATATACAAATAGCTGCAATTCAAATCCAGAAAAACTGTTCAAACCAATTTTCAAAACAAAGTCATTGTAGGCTCTTGACAGGAGCACACCCCAACAGTGACATGACTTGTATTGGGCTGACTGCATTCTACATTCTCACCACTAGATGGCACTAAATCCTACAGACATATGTAATGCCTTCTCCCCAGCTCACACAAACTGCAGGCTCCTGTTCAGATTCACATTCAGATTGCCTTTATTATCATTGAACATGATCCAACGAAATTTGGATTGCTACGCCCCGTGGTACAACATGAAAACAACATGAAAACAACATGTAATGACACAGAATATATACAATAAATACAGAAAGGGTAAATGTAACAAGGCGACCAAAGTGCGGAGTGCATGATTGCAGTGTCTGTAGTCATTTTCAGTCTCCCATTGCTGTAAGTGGGAGTGCTTGCTTGTGGCTGCAGGGGGGGAGTGTGTGTGCGGTTGCAGGGGGTGTGTGCAGGGGTGTGTGTGAATGCACGTGTGTGGCTGCAGGGGGGGGGGGGGGGGGGGGGGGGCAGAGGACGCTGTTTCCCTTTCAGGTGAATGTTCCTGTTTCCCTTTCAGAATGTGACAGTCACATTCTGCTTCTCACTCCTGATATCAATAACACTTATGTTGTCCACATACATTCTCCTCCTATACTGTTGTATATAATGATAGTCAGTTTGGTTTGACAAAGATAACAGGGGGAAGGAGTTACATAGGACTGTCTCCTCAGCCCATTGAGACAGCAGCTCCTTATCAGTCCCTGGAGCTCTCCTCTCTCTTGCTGGTACGGTCCATTACACATGCAGGCTGACCTGAGTCAGACTTAAGATTCGGCTGTAAAAGCCCACACATACACGTTTCGAATTACCAAATTTACTATCCTGCAAGCACAGAAAAAAAATGTCACTAGAGCACCAAACCTGGATTCATTTTTGCTGCAAACCATCCAGATACACTTCCTTGTTTTCGGTTGGTAAAAACTTTGACGTAATATATTGTAGTGGACACGTGATGGACAGAATTCACCAAAGACTGTTGTTGTGGTTTACATTGTTATTTGATTTGCACTATGTTGTTTTGCACTGTCACTCGCTCCTGTCAGGAGCTGTTTCTACCAATAACAAAGGACTCTAACAATATGAGCCTACCTTTCAACATGTCCTGTGTAAGAAAGCTGGACTTTCTGTGTGGTATCACTATGACTGCATTTAAACTGCAAGCCTTAGTTTGTCGAACCAGACTTACTGCTCAGAGGTGATTGTTTTGTTTGGCTGTTATTTTTGTAAATGTGGCCAAAACCAGATTCCAGTCTGAACTAGTCATGGTCCTGAACTGACCCACATGCAAACAAAAACGCTCTTATACAGAAGTAAACATTTGAGCGTTCAGTTATAAATGTATGTGCAGTTGAAGCTCTGAGGATGAGAAGCAAAAACATTGTATGATTATGTCTTTTTGTGGAGCAATGGTTGCTACTTCTCACAGTCTGAGCTAGAATGGGTGGGATCATGACATGAAAAAGCTGTGGAGGTAACAAGGGCACCGGAAGGGGTTAAAAGCAGATGTTGTGATGACATCCTGAAATGTACTGTAACCAAAAAAGTTTGTAAATGAACGTTCACCGAGAGGTGCATCAAGCCAGAAATCTCCGGACTATTACATCCCATCGACTCCTCAGTATAAAATTATAATAGTAACTTCAACAACATCAATAACAGCAACTTCAAGATTCACATCTGCAGTAGATTGTTAACTGGGATTAGTTCACAATAAACAATTAGGTCTGAAATTATATCTATTGCTGCTGCCATGACAAAAGCTGCTTGCTCAGTTTCTTGTTATAATGTGAAACTTTTTGTTTGTCTCTAATTGTCACTTTATGTTGTGCAGTATTTTCATATTATAACTACAAACCAAATTAATAATAGTTAATGCAAAAAACATATCTTGCTATTATACAACATAAATATTACCATCTTTTTCATTCTTTCACAAAACTGCTGTATCTCATGAAAACTAATCTCATGTTAACATGATAAGCTGGTATAACGAGACACTTCTCAAAACAAATTATTGAGTGATTGTTGCCAAAAGATAAAAAAGCTGCCTATTTGATGAAGAACAATGTTGCTGCACAACAATCAGGAGAATACGTCCCCTTCTCACTCAGAAGGCAGCACAGGTTCGGGTCGAGGATCTCGTCATCTCAGGCCTAGACTACTGCAACTCCCTCCTGGCTGGTCTACCAGCTAGTGCTATCCAACCTCTGCAGCTCATCCAGAATGCAGCAGCTCGACTGGTTTTTAACCAACCTAAGTTCACTCACACTGCTCCGCTCCTCCGCTCCCTTCACTGGTTACCAGTGGCTGCCTGCATCTGTTTCAAAACACTAGTTCTTGCATATTGTCCTGTGAATGGATCAGTTCCAGCCTACACCCAGGACATGATCAAACCCTGCTCCCTCACTGCGAGGGACAGCTAGCCACTCAACTATATCACAACTGTTATCTGTCCTGGCTCCTAAACCTATGTTTACATACTGCTAAATTTGCACAGCATTCTGCAACCACCAGTACCTCATTCACTGCATTCTACTGTCTCTGTTATTTGTAGTTAGAATGTATATTTGATACTTAAAGTTTACTGTTTACTGTTTTTGCTCCTTTTTTAGTGAAAAAATAGTATATATTTTATATTTATACCTTTTCTCCTTAAACTTCTTTTGATATTTTTCTAATATTTTCTCATATTAAGACTTGTTTTTTTATTCAGTGTTTTTTACTTAAATCTGTGTTGCTGGGGAGACCGAGAGTCTGAGCAATTTCAATTCCTCAATATGTCTGTGTATGTATTGCAGAAATTGACAGTAAAGCTGACTTTGACTCTGACTAAATGGTGGAACGAGCTCCCCATTGACACCAGGACAGCAGAAAATGTATACATCTGTACACAGACACATCTCTTCTGACTACACCTTGGTAAAGAAGATGATGTCTAATAACCAATGTCAACTCTAGTGTTTATAAAAACTTTAAATAATTGTGAATATGTGGATATAAATAGTATTTCAGCATCATGTCCTACCCTAAACCTCGCCAACATCAGCAGGGCTTCTCCCTTCCCTGTTAGTGTTTTCGAGAAGCAGCCTTGTATAAACAGTGTCACTTACTAAATGTTGATTTATTGTAAATTGTTGCTTTTGAAGTGAGATCAAAGCAGCCACTCCAGTAAACTTCAATTCACGCGTGTTGACTTTCTTCCACTGAAACTCAAACATGAAGCGAGTGAAATGTGACTGTTGCTTCGCCATCCACGCCCCACTGACGCCTTCCCATTATGACCACCGGTGACTCAGCAATGGAGTAAGCTCCTACAAGAGTGGCACTGAAAAAGGATTTCTCAAGTAGGGATAAAAAAGGCCAGCACATCAAGGGGCCAGGGCGTGTGTCAGACCGTTCAGAAGCCATGCATCACTGATGCTGACAATGGGTAGAAATGGCTGTCAGGTGCACCGGGAGCCGTTCGCTCTGATAGTGCTTGAGTTCTGTGATCCTGCGGCACAACAAACGCAGCCAGAGGACGCTGGCCACATTGTTGCCACCCCATCTGTCATGCAGGAACACTGAAGAAGCCATTACTCATCTCACAAATAATTTCAACTACAGTGCAAGTCATATTTTTACCAACTGGCAGCGGCACAGAGGGTGAAATAATGGAAATTTCTGATATCAGGGCTGGAAAATTTTACTTTTGGAACAAACAAGGCAGCTGGAACTGACAAAACGAGACAAAACACAGGGATATTTACATGTCCCTATAGACCATGTCCCTCACCTCAGTGTCGTGGAAGAACACCACGATCTATCATCATGGAAAGACCTCCACATGACCTTTTTTTAGTGAGGTCACTAAGGCAGCAGAAGGGCTGATTACCATTGGTCTTTGCCAATAGAGAAGCATACCTCAGAATTACAAAGAGTATACCCAGGGGTGCACTAGATGATACGATACGAGATGCTGTGGGACGTGTATCTGTCTCACGATGGAAAACAACACTTTTGCAGTGACTTTAATGTGTTGATACTGACTTTCGATTGTACATGTTTCGTTGGTTGTTCTCATTCTTGTTCCTCTGCAGCTTGTTTAGCTGCAGGTTCAACTCCTGTCAGACAAGAAGAAAAGTGCGAGGCTGCAGTGACACAGACTCACTAACACTGGTCTGATGAATCCATGTGGATGAATGATCCATGTTGTGTCCTGAGTCCAGACTGCTGGTGGTGTAATGGTGTGAGGAATGTTTTCTTGACTCACTTTGGGCCTTGATACCAATCATGGTTAAAATGTCACAGTCTATCCGAGTATAGATGCTGAGCAGGTTCATGTCTTTATAGCCACAGTTTACCATCTTCTAATGGCTACTTCCAGCCGGATAATGCTCCATGTCATGAAGCCAGTGTATTTCAGTAAACTTCCACTGGCACCAGATCTGAGTCCAGCATGACCTTTGGGATGTGGTAGAATAGTAAATTGGCAGCATGAATGTTTATCTGAGAAATTAGCAGAGATTATGTGATGTAGTCACGTCAACATGGAATCTGAATGGAAAATTTCCAGAATGTTGCCGAATCAATGACACAAAGAACTGAAGTTTACAAGGAGGGAATCACGTGTCCATGTGTGTATATAGTTCACAAACAGAGAAGGATCTAACCAATATATATATATATATATATATATATATATACATATATATACTTGTGCATATTGTAGATATAATTGTAGGCTGATTTATCAGTGAAAGCAAACACAGACTTCACTCCACCTCTTTATTTATTTTGCTAATGGTTCCTTCTATTTTTAAAGATATTTCTATTTTATTTTTAGGACTACTCAACATATCCTGCTGTTTTTCTTAAATAAATGTTGCCCAGTTACACAACCTCTGTTTTTTACCTGCAAGACTCAACATTGTCTACAAGACATTTTAATTCCCTCAACCATCAGTGCTTGTAGTAGTTTACAGTGTGTAATTACCATGTTCTTGTGGCTACACCAGCTTCTCTCTCTCTGTTTTCAGAGACATTGACATTGGTATCAGAGACAAATGTCTTGAATGTTCTTTTTATAATTAACCTATAACATAATAATATATAATAATATGATATGTGAAACTGCAATTCATATCTACCAGAGGTTTCACTATAGAATGAAAGTCGTGAATTTGATGTATTGACTCTCAAAATCTAGGGAGGGATTATAGGGTTTATAAACTTTCAAAGATTGTGTGTTTGACATTCAGCACACACAGTATAATTGAACTGAATTAAGACATTTAAAAGAATCAACAGAAAAACCTTCTGGTTGAACCACAATGTGAACGTGATTTGCAACATGTGTTTTAGATACAGTGGTGAGCATTTGGTGTTAGCAGTTAATGAGCTTTAGCTCGACAAAACATTGGTAAACCTCAAATGATCAATATTCAGATTGATTTAGTAATTTGTTTAATGCTAACATCCTAAATATATACATTTCACATAACTAACATTGATGTGAATTATATTTATGTCACGATATCAAGATAATCAAGGTCTATGAAAACGTTTTAAACACATCCCAAATTCTGTTGAGATTTAGTTAGCCTTACGTCTGGGCCCCACTGGCTGCGTTTGCGACGTGTGACGTTTGTGCCTGTTTGCACAGGAATCTGCCAAGCGAATAAATGTACAGGTATATACACAACTAAATGACAGGACACTACCATACGAAGCCTGACACTAACACTAGAGTGTTCTGTAGTTTAAAACAGGTACAATAAGGAAGTGGTGTTTGTGATATATTTCACAAAAGACATTGAAAGTGTGTTGAAAGATCATTTTCATTTATCTATTGTGCATTGAACTGTGGCAGCGGTGGTAGGCAAAGAAAATAGGGGAGACCGTCACTCTCATGCAGTGTGGACGCTCTAACCTGACAGCATGGACACCTAAATGAAAAGCAAGACATTCAGCGAAGAACACACAGCCAGTGTGTCCAGGGTGTTACCTGTAAACCACTGCAGGATGACACAATATATACATGGACTGCATCTCAGACTTTTCTGGGTTTATTCTATGAGCATAGTTGTGTATTTCTTTTTACTACAAAGAATTTGTGTTTTGACCTATTGTTAATTTATATTGCCACGCCTGTTGATTAAAATGTGACTTGACTGATGGTAGAACCAGTCCTGAATCAGACAATCCTCATCCTTGGCTTGAAAGCTGAGCGTGGCAGTTCGTTCTGGATCTTGGGAGTCACAGCCCACTCACCCTCTCTTTTTCAGAGCTTTTGAGTTGAAGGCATGGTCTTCATTGGTAGAAACTTAGATTAGATAGAAAAGAACCATATCTGAGTTGTGTTTTAATGTTTTCTAAAGGTTTTTCGGCCACTTACGGTCAGAATCACTGCTGTGTGTCAGTGGGTGATAGTTGTAAAGAGAAACAGTCTCAGCTGTATCTCCTTCTAACTGTGAATGTGGAGCAGTAACACCGGTCCTGCTAATGTAAATCATTTAAGAGTACCGTGGTCTCACATTAGCCCGGAGCGACTCGCAAAGAGCGGTGCTGACACCCGACGAGGCAAACGTAACGAGGTGATCAGGGGGGGCTCCGGGTACAGCTGCCCTGAGATTTCTGTACTGTGTCGGGTATTTATGAAGTGTGATGTCAAAATAATCCCACAAAACGTCTTCCTTAACCACGTCCAAAAATAATATGAGATTACAAACCTTTTTTTTATTTTGGATGGCACAAACCACATGCCCTGATTGTTTAATTAAGAGTTGTACAATTCAGCCTCTGAGCTCTTAGAAACAACTTCTGAATTGGTCCTGCTTTCCTGGTGAAGAAACAGTGGAACAGCCTTCTCATATGGACAAAGCGCTCTCCAGCTGAAGAACATTTTTCCCCCTTTGTGTCTTTTGTCAAATTCAGGCTGACAGCAGAAGAACGCACACTCCTTTTGGACACTTACTGGCATGGATGTTTTTCTTTGGTTGTTCATTACACCCACCGTCTCTGATCAGCAAGTGTACTCAGCAAAAGACGATAACATCCCCTAACATTAGTGTCACACACTTATTTCGATATATCGAATAAACCGCACACACACAGGCATGCAGTGTGCTCAGTCCTTTGAGCCCATGTGTCAGCAGCAGAGGGGTGCAGGCGCTCGGACTCACACTTGTGTACACAGTCCTACATTTCAAACAGTGGCTCACAGAAGGAATTTCTTGTCAAAACACAAGGCTTTTGGAGAAGAAGACTGCCGGATGTTCCACAAGTGTCTTCCTTTGCCAGAAGCTGTGTGTGTCAGATCTAAAACAGGCCTCTCTCTGCACTGACTAAGTTTACATGACCAGAGGAATTATCGTCTATATACTCTGCTTCTCTGCTTATATCCTGTGACTGAAGCTCTGTGTTGTCATGTGCACCTGTGCTGACCTGTCCACAAAAAAAAAGAAAAGCTAAGAAATGATGTGGCTGTCTCCCCTTTGCCCAAAAAAAAAGAGACATATGCTTTTGATTCAAAATAGACCCTGGAAATCATTAGTTACAATTAAAACTATTGAGAAACATGAAAGGTGTGATGACAACTACCTAAAATGATAGAAACCATATTTGATGAAGATGGATTTATCATGTTCTTTGATTTTTTAGTTTTGTCCGTGGCTCACATGACATGAAGGAGGCTGGGTTTATGAGCCATACAGCAGACAACCACCAGGGGGCATTCAAGACACTTTGGCTTCACTTTTGGGGAGCTGTTAAGTCGGACATCTTTATATACACTGTAAAACCTGAGTAGAGCTCTGCCTGAATCCCCTCTGATGCTCTATACATCCGCTCTGTTGCCTGCAGTTCCTGATGATACGTCGAACCATTTGAAGCAATCTGATTTTTCTGTTTTACAGAGTCTTCCCACCTTTTATTTCTCAAATTACCGATGTATGCTGGCTAAATGATAGTTATGACACGTGTGGGACGAGTTTTCTTGACGACAGTTTGACATCATCATACAGGAAATGATGGCAGCATATCCACTAGAGCAAACATTGACACAACCTGATTATCATCACACATCAGGAGGGAAGCAAGAGAATTTACCTTCAAAAGAGGGGCAATGAAAAAGGACTGTAGATTAATAAAACATTGAACTGTCGCCTTCATTTCTGTAGTTGGAGCTTATATGATTGCAGGACTGATAACAATCTTCCGCTTTTAAAGGTCATAAATATACTGGCATGAAGAATTTGAATCAGAAATTAAAATACAGTTGTTGCATGGATTTCAGTAGCAACCAGTGCTTAGGGAAAACCGTTGTTCCCCCATAGCCTCTTAGATTCATTCGTTGGGTTGGGTTTCATCCAAAGGGACTTGAACTGAGGTTGGAGGCTCTAAGCTTCAGCACGGAGAAGTAAACACTAAATCTTTTCGATAAGATCAGGTAAAGAAGTGCACAGTCAGTGCTGGTTAGGTAAGCTAGGGTTTTAGAGGAGGTGTTCTCTGAAGAGATGACGTTTTTGAAGATTGAGCACTCTGCTCTGTTAGAACCTGGTAGCTCTTTCCTCTTCCCAGCTCTTTATTTTCATGTTAGTTAATAATGTAAGTGCTACGCTGTTTACCATCTTATAACTCATTACCTAAATCCTTTTTTTTCTTTGAAACGTAACACATTCTCATTTGCTGCCCTTTTTATTGAGATCACCCCTTTTTGTTTTTTTGCCAAATACATATGAATATGCAATACAGTGCGACAGACAATTAATTTCTGCTTAATTTATATTTATTCTTCAATTTACTTCGTTTTATTGTCTGTGGTTCCTGATTACAAGTTAACAGATTTGGACAATTGGTATTTGAATTAAAAAGATCGGAGGGGTGACTTTATTATTATTGTAGTTATTGTAATTTCACAATCACAACCATATGATGATGAATAATCTAAATAAACTGTAGAACATCTCTTTTATCTTAATGGTTGCAAAAGCATAATGCACACTACCATTATGATGTAATTTTCCAACTTCGTAGTGATGTCCCGATTACATCATACACATCATATGATCATGAACTGCAAGCATGACATTATTTTCCTCATGATGTCCCTGCAGTGTTTCCCATTATTAACCTCAGAAGTGGCTGCAAAAGTGTTATTTGTCTATTTTTGCACAAAATATAGGATCTCTCGCTTAGTGTTTTGTGTTGTTGCCTCACTGCAGAGCTGTGTGCACCACCCTGTCCCTCACTCTCTCTCTCTGTTTTACAAACACACAAACATGTTGACCCCTCAGACTGGGCATCAGCAGTACCCGGGAGAAATCTCACATTAATCAGTGACCACTAAAACATACCGAAACCTTTTTCCCAGCCTCGTCGGGCAGATAGAATTCGACATAAACTCGGTTTAACACCTGCCCTACTCTGCACAAAGGGTAAATTCTTCATGCAGTGCACAATATTAAAATATCTTAACATAACACTAAGGCTTGTGAAAGCACTGTGCACAGTAATGGAGCCCAGCGTCCTAACAACAGCGAGCTTCAAATTGAAGAAACTGTGTAAGGACGAGCTGCAACTTATTGTTGTGTGGATTCAGAAGCACAAATTAAACTCAGGGCAGGGGAAGTCAAATAGACTTGGTCGAAAAACAAGACAGCAGAGGCAACAAACAGGCAAAACACAAGAAATATTTAGGAGTCATTCACAGAAAACCACACAACATGAACCGCTGGAACACTAAGGCAGTGTGGCTTTATTTGTTGCTTTACCCATTGGCTCTGAGTCACTGTCACATCTATATGTGAACGTTTAGGACTAATTATTCATCCTCATCTGAAAACCTTTAAGTCAAATACAGCCTTTATTTAAGAAGCCAGGTTGTTATCATGGGTTACACTCGTGTTTGGATGTGTATCATGATGTATTATTAATGTGTTAGTGTATGAGTGCCCACGAGAGGCTGAATTACAGTACGTTATTTACCCGTTAGCCATCATCTTCTATATAAGTGCAGTTTGTAAAGTATACTGTTGGTGGGGTAAACCAACACAGTGTGACATTTTCATCTCCATGAACTGAGGATATGACAGGATCGGTTTTCCTCTTCATCACAGTTAGGACCAGAGACAAGTTCAAATCCCTGTGTTAAACTCCAGCATTAACATGATCACTGAGCTGCAGGCATGCATTACTAACCAACATAACTAACAGCTGACTAGTGATCAGTGAGGGGGAAACTGACAACAAGCGTCTGGACAATCACTCAAGTCAAGTGAAGTGAAAAATGTATTAACATAAAAAAGGCCAGACCTGCTAATATTCTGTGGAAGCTGTTTTGTTCTCTTCACACCATAAGAATCTTGATTGGAACAAACATGGCTAAAGAAAAGGCCCTGAGGCTATGAGGGATTTTTCCTTTGAGAGCATGAATGTCCACAGTAAGTTTCATGGCAATCTGCTCGATTTTTTTCTATACATTCCATATCCAAACAGTTTATACAGGAGGTATTTTCACATGCAATACTGTTTCCAATCCAGCAAAAGTCACTTATCTATTTATTTAGTTACTGCTGCAAAGAGGATAATGTAGGGAGGGTTTGGTGGATGGTTATGAGTCAAAGCTCAGGATTGCTTTGCTGGAGACCAGGGTTCACATCCTGCATCTTACCTTAGTTATACATCTGCTGTTCTTGAAACTTAAAGGACTCAGCCCAGTAATATTTTAATTAAGCTGTTTGCAGGATGCAATGAGGTAATGTATCATTATTCCCATTCTGATCTCATCCAGTTTATTTGTAAAAGATTTGGAGTTTGCAAGAACAGACTCAGGAGTGCTGGGGTGTACGGGTTAGCCTTTAGCTTAGCCTGTATCCCTACTTGCTACCCCCTCTTCTGTTTCCTCTCCCTCTGCCTAAAAGTAGGCTTTTCCAGCCTGTAGTAAATCGTTGCTGTGACTTAGTGGGTAATCCGTCCTGGCGATAGACATTGAGAATAGTTTATAGAGAAAGAACATTTTCTCCCTGATTGTCTCATTTGTAGCTCATAAAGATATATTAAAATAAGACAATTTCATGAGCAGTTAAAATGTGCTTGTAGGGGCTTTAATGTATGTTTAAAGCATCTTAAGTCCAATACAACACTCTTTTGTTGTCCACCACATCTGGATCTTTATCCATGTTTGGATCAATCTATGGTAACTGAACTGGAAAGAAATAGAGGGACAATGTTAGAGATAATATCTACTAAGTATATTTCTATCAGCACTACACAGCATTCACAGTTCAGTATGCACCTCGCTTTGGGGATAACAATTTGGTATGTTTTTGATACAGCAGGGGAAACTATATAATTTTGTATTTGTGTCATTTATTTTGAAAAGTGTAAATATTCAATGATGGGTCCTCGGCCACAATTCTGACTGCAACAGTTAAAGGTTCAGAGTGTAGAATTTAGGGGTGAACTTGCATGTTGCAGCTGAATACCCCTCACCTTACCCTCCCCTTCCAAACAAAAAAAAATCTGTGTGTATATTCAGTTTAGTGAGATTACCCTTGAACTGAATTGTTCATCTGAGGCCTGCAATTACAGTGGTTCCTGTACATGAGAAACCTGAACGCAGACCATGACATTGCTGCACTCTACATCCAAACAGATTCCCTGTGTGCTGATGCTTGTTCACAACATTTAAAGAACAAAATTTACAAAGGAACACAGCTGTAACTGTTGCTATGTTAGCTAACTGCATGGTCTTAACAGTGAACATTCCTTCAGCTACAAAGAAGTGTCTCAGCTGTGATAGAAAAAAGTAACACTAGCTAGGTACCTAACATATCAACTATTGCAACAGAATAGCTTTATTATCTTTTTCACCTTTGAGCTCAGTTACAGACCCATAATGCATTGTACAGTGCAGTGTTCAGCATTGCCAGATGGGAAATAAACTGTACCAGAAGATTTAAAGGTCCAGTGTGTAAGATTTAGGTGAAAGGGAACTATTGGCAGAAATTTAATGTAGAATAATCCTCATGATGTTTTCACTAGTTCATTTCATCTAAATTGTATGAATTGTAGTTTTCTTTACCCCAGAAAAGACCCTTTATATTTAAATACTTTATATTTACATGGAGAGGACCCTCTCTACAGAGGCCGCCATGTTTTTTTACATTAGTCCAGACTGGACAAACTATATACCTTTTGAGTTTTTATGATAACTGAAGTTCACCACAGGTTCTTTTTCATGTTTGGAAGGTGAGGTGAGGGGTGTTCAGCTGCAATGTACAATTTCAACACTAGAAAAATGCTCAATACTGAGGTTTCAAAGTGATTAAGTGAAAAGAAACAATGCTTTTCCAGGCAAAAGGCTCTTATTTTGAGACATGAGAGGAAGGAGTCGGGAGTCACAAGGTGACGGTCACGTACATCATCAAAAGCATGAATGGCTGGAAAGATGAGAAAAGACACGGAAACACAGATGTGATCCATATTTGACCAGAAACTGAAATTACCAGTATTTGTGTCCCATGGAAGGAGTGACACAAAAGCTAGATTGTGGTTCAAATTACAACTGTGTGTGTGTGTGTGTTAAAGGTATTACTAATGTTGTGAGGGCACGTTTATGTTTACAAGGTCATATCAGGGGGATATAGAACATAATATAAAGCATTACATTTGAAAGTGAACATGTTTGAAGGCAGGGTTAAATTAAGGGTCGGGCAAGTAGAAGTTATGGTTAAGGTTGGAAAGTGTTCGTCTAGTTAAGTATCCAGGAAAGTCAGTGTCATCTGAAGTCACGGAGACACCACTGGGTGTGCGTGTGTGTGTGTGTGTGTGTGTGTTGATGCATACATTTTCAGTCAGTGTAATATCTGAGGACACCACAAATAAAATAAAAATGATCTTGATCTGATCTCGTTATACATCAGATAGCATACAATGACCAATTTCACAAACCTTCAGATGAATTAGATTTAGTACTTCATTTAATAAAATAAATAAGATGTCCAGATAAGATGTCAGTGTCTGCTCCTACTGTGGATTGCACTGCAGCATACTGTAGAAATATCACAGTGCCTTAGTACAATTTCATGCTGTAAATAAATCATAAATCTTTAGCTTTGAGCATCCCAAAAAATTAGCAGTCATCATTATGACACCAGCGATGCTATCTGCAGTGAAAACAGTTGGGTGTGTGTTTCTAGTTGGCTTCTCTCAACAGTACATTCCATTGCAGCGAAACAGCTTAACCACAATACAACTTCTGTTCTTGAGATGAAACAAAGGAGGTTTGTGCTGTCTGTCTGTCAGGGAGGTTAAACCACCGCAGGCAAATACTCCACACGGCTGACGCACTGTTATTGTTTATACAAGGCTATACAAAAGAAATGAAATACAGAAATGAAAACTACCTTACAGGGGGGGGGGGGGGTAGCACAACGTTGATGTGAAAAAACAGTATACACAGGCTATATATTTATATACTGTATATACGGCAGATGCAAGTATTATAAAGCAGCATTACCATTAATTTTGGTATTAACAACCAAATGGGCTGCAAGTTAGTCTTTTCGAGTCATGTCTGTATAAACATTTGGGAGCTGCTAATACCTGTATCTCATCTGATGGGAGTGTCAGGACGGCTGACCGCAGATCTGAATGCACTCGATTGTGATGCTGAGATGTCTGAATGACACTCTCTCACAGGGGAGGGAGGCAAATACGTATATTTGGCGTCTGTGTTCTCCCAGGTTAAAGGCAAAGAACACGTGTTTCTGCACCACAGTTGTGCTAATATTCACTGGCACACAAGGTTTTTCACTATATGGCAAAAGGTTTTGTGATATCATCACCTCGAGATAAAACATTTATCTGCTGCCTGATCTGAAGCCCCCATTAGCAGACAACAGAATTGTAAAAGTAAAATTGGTAAATTCAATAATAAACTCCATAGATGACAATAAAGGTTTGGTTTAACTTAAGAATTAAAACCACTGTTCTTACTTTCTGTATTTGTGGTCATAGGTCATCTGTGTCAAAATAACCAATCCATCCATTCCCTCACCCATGCATTCTCCCATTCATCCATCCATTCGTGGGGTTTTTGCTTTATAATGATTAATTCATGGCCTCTACCTTTGCCCCTTACAGAAAATATTATTCACACATAAAGATGGCGACGTGTTACATTACATTTCATGTAGCTGACGCTTTTATCCAAAGCGACTCACAAGAAGTGCATCAACTATGAGGGAACAAACTCAGAACAAGAAGAATCACATAAGTACAATTTGCTTCAAAAAAGCCAAACTACAAAGTGCTACAATGTAAGTGCAAAGAAATATATATTTTTTTTATTTATTTAAGTTTTTTTTTGTGGCTATTAGACATCCATGTAGTCGGAAGAGATGTGTCTTTAGTCTGTGGTGGAAGATGTGAAGACTTTCTGCTGTCCTGGTGGAGCTTGTTCCACCATTTAGGAGCCGGGACAGCAAACAGTCACAATTTTGTTTGGTGGTTTGCTCACAGTGAGGGAGCAGCAAGCCGATTGGTGGATGCAGAGCGGAGTGGACGGGCTGGGGTGGAAGGTTTGACCATGTCCTGGATGTGGACTGGGCCTGATCCGTTCACAGCGGATGTGGGCATCCACTGGTAACCAGTGAAGGGAGCGGAGGAGCGGAGCAGTGTGAGTGAACTTAGGAAGGTTAAAGACCAGTCGAGCTGCTGCATTCTGGATGAGCTGCAGAGGTTGGATAGCACTAGCTGGTAGACCAGCCAGGAGGGAGTTGCAGTAGTATAGGCCTGAGATGACAAGAGCCTGGACGAGAACCTGTGCTGCCTTCTGGGTGAGAAGGGGACGTATTCTCCTGATTGTTGTGCAGCATGTATCTACACGAGTGGGTTGTTGCAGTAATGTTGGCAGTAAGGGAGAGTTGACTGTCGAGTGTCAAACCCAGGTTCCTAACAGTCTGGGTGGGGGCTACCACAGAGTTGTCAATGATAACAGTAAGGTCATGGGTGGGAGGGCCTTTCCCTGGAAGGAAAAGTAGTTTGGTCTCGTCAAGGTTAATTTTCAGGTGGTGTACAGACATCCACTGAGATGTCAGTCAGACAGGCAGAGATTCATGCTGCTACCTGTGTTTCAGATTAGGGAAAAGAGAGGATTAGTTTGCTATCATCTGCATAGCTGTGGTAAGGGAGAGTTGATGCACAGAGAAAAGAGGAGAGGACCCAGGACAGAACCTTCAGGGACCCCAGTAGTGAGAGGACATGGTTCTGATACAGATCCTCTCCAAGTTACTCTGTAAGTGTGGTGTCTGAACTTTCTCCTACTCCACAAATGAAGCCAAAATCCTGCACATGGACGCTGCCATGTTAGTCTCAGCTGTCAATTAAGATGTCTCGCTTCCTTCTTATTGCATGAAAAATCTAATTAAAATCAAACTTATTAAAAAAAGGCCTTGATCATTAAATTCAAACACTGAGGATGCAGGCCTTTAGACCTATACTGCAGTCAGCCACCAGGGGCCGATGAAGATGTTATGGCTCCTCTTTTGGGAGCTGTCATCTGACTTCATTTACAGTCTGAACACGTGAGAGTTTTTCAAGTGAGGACAGTTTTAGAAAAAGCTCCATCTCTTAATACATATATTAAAAATGTTGTGTTGCCAGTACAGTATTACTTCTAAGAGGAAGAACAACTATTTTTCTTTTTCACGAGTAATATTTCAAAACATTGATAATTCACACTGAATAGTCCTTTACTCTCTGCTCATGCCTCAGGCATTCAGTTTGTTCCCATGAAATCTATTTTATTTATACTTTGTTTATACTTACATGATCAAACTTTTGCAGTATTTGATATTATTAATATTATTATTTAGAAGGGGGAATTTTTAACTAAGCAAATTGAGATTTTTACTTTAAATAAACTAAACCCTTAAATAAAACGGATGCATGGAATTATAGGTAGAAATAACATTGAAATCAAAACACAATGAGTATACTTGCTAATAAGTACATTTTATTGTTATAAATACAAAATGTAATGCTGAAGTTTGGTTTGTAATTGTGTGTTCGTAAGAGTTTTATTTGACAAATGGAACAGGAGCTGCCCGATAGAGTCAGTGTAGAGTTTTTCACTCATTCAGCCTGGTCCTGGCCCGATCGGTACCATCAGACTGTGAAGGAGCAGCTGCACCCGTACCCGGCCACAAGTAGCAAAAAGAGAAGCATCGAGCAGCCATCAGCTCCCACAGCAGACCCACGCCAGAACTGACAGGTAGGAGCAGCAGCCGCCCAGACTGAGCCAGTGAAATAAAATGTGCTGCCTTAAATGTGCAAATGTCAGAACACACACGCACACGCACTGGCACTCTCTCACACACACACACACACACACACGTACATTGGCAGTGGGAAAGTATAAAGCAGGAATTTGGGGAGTTGTCTGACGATGGTAAGTCTTAAAATAACAAACACCTGTATGTGTTCCCTCACAGAGCGCTACAGTGTTAAGAACCTGTTTTTCATCCAGCTTCTTATTCCGACGGATATATGCACGACTGAACATGTTGGGTTCACCCAGGTACAACATGCAGAGTGGCTGTGCAGGCCACAGGCCCAGTCTGGAGAGTTATCTCTGCAAATGCACATGGATAAACATATACGAAATATTACAGACTTAATTTATACACATATGGTTCATGCACAGGTGTAAATAGATTTTTACGAATGGAAATATTTCCCTCCAAAAAGTTTAATTCTGTGAATGTGATATTCTGAAATGTTACTGTAGGTAAGGGATGCAAACCTTGGTGAGCAGGGAAACTGATTTCCTGAGTCCACCAGCTCAACCCCCTCACTGCAGTACACTGAACTATAAGGTGCATATGTGACATCAGATAACACCTGCACACTGACTCCAAACCATAGACTTATTGTACTATTCACAATAGCATTCATTCAATTATTCAGTTACACACACACGTTTTCTCTTCTCTCTCTCCTAAAGCTCAGACTAAATCTATTTTTGGGCTCTGAAATAGATATTATATGCAAAATTCAAGGTGGTTAATGGGAAAACATACAGTTTCAGTGGATGAGTCCTGCATTAATACAAGAATAAGCACTTGTTGCGAACGTGTTCATATTTTCCAGGCACACTCAGTACATACAGTACAGTAAAGGAAGCAGCTGTATCTTCTTTCATGACATTTCAGCCTCAGCTTCCTTTAAACGTGTCTGCAGGTATCTACTGTTTTACTGTAACTTTATAACTTCCTCATTACTTCCACTCCGGCAGATCGTTTTTCAGATGACCGTTTGCCAGAACAACACTGCTGGGCATCTTATTGTTTCAGAGGAAATGAACAATGTACAATGAGCTGAACACATCCCAACCGGGGTGACATGTTTAATCATTTATGTTATCACAGTATGATTTTATGTTGTGATTGAGCCTCACATGTTCAGTTACGGACGCACATGTATTTGCAGTAAGATTGACTGACAACTGTCACACAGTAAAACTGCACTTCGTCATTGCCACCGATACACAGGACTTGCACCATACATATTCTAATCTGTGTCTGTCCTCTGGCTGTGTCTTATCTTCTGTCTCTATCAGGGAGATGAAGAAACCGAGCAAGTCAGACAAAAGCCATATTGTCCAACTCTGACAACAAACAATCCCAAAATGTGCCAAAAGAATGAAAGGTGTTTTCCAAAAGCATCTCTTTGACAAATACGCATTGTTTGAAAATTGGCAGCTGGAAGTTGTAAAGTATTCCTCCGTACAAAACATTCCTTCTTTTTGTCACCAACACCCAACACCTGACTACCAGCTCTGTTCCTTATTAAACCAATAAATCCTGGATGGCATGACACCCACTCTGGAACACAGCAACAGAAAAACATGTCCTTGCTGCATAAATGTGAGACAGATATCACTGACTTTTTCAACTTCTGATTCCAAATGTCAGTCGTGTGTTTCAGATCAAGGACATCGGTCTGTATGTAATGCTTCATACATGCAGACTGTTAGGAACCAGCAGAGGGGCCAGTTCAGGCCTGTGGCAACCTTTGCTTTGTCATAGATTGCAAAAATAGTCCAATATGTGAGGTGTCATGATGTTTCTTGCCACATGATGAATTTCAGTCCAGTAATTATTCTCTCTTAGCTCTATTATCTGTCTTTACCAACTCCTGAGGGGAAATTGGAAGTGATTCATGCTCATTACAGTCTGCTGTTTGGTGGTGAGCAAGTGGGGTTTTAGAACTTTATCTCTGAAGCAACTGAAAACTGCTCTGGCTATGAGGGCAGTTAGAATGAACCTTGCTCATCACTGTGGTGAAATCTTTTATACTCTTACATTGTCTCTTTGTTATTTGATATATTTTATGGAAAATACTTATTCACTTCTAAAATTCTCCTTATTTTTATAATTATACTAAATTTACAAAATATTAGGCAGTAATAACTATTTAATACGTTTCAAAACACGTAGTTTATTATTGGATTCCAAGTCAATAAATAAGAGCATCTACAACAGATAATTTTCTGCTCAACTATTTATTATGGCAACACAGCAGATTACTCACTGCCTCCCTTACATGGACTCCGTGCACAGTGGCAGAGACTGAAGCCTTTGAGATTTGAACAAATTAAAAATTCTTTATGTACCATGGTCTGGGGGGTTAATTAATTTTTTTTGTAAAGGTCTGCAAAAAGACATAAATGTTATATTAATACATATTTAAAGTTTTTTAATATAATAATTATATATAATTAATTAAAGTGTTAAAAATTCAAAATTTCCACTTTCAGCTTTACTTATTATTATTATGAATTATTATTATTAATTATGATGATGATGATAATTATTAAATGAAATAATGAATTAAAGTGTAAATTGTCTATATTCAGCCTATTCACATCATCATTAATGGCTATTTTAAACAAATGGATTTCTTATGGATATAGAGTTAATGATTACTGCTCAAAAGACGATGCTTTACTTCTGACATTACGACAGCAGGGAGAGTCGTTCAGCAAAGAAAGACTCTGCACACAAACACAGCAACAAGCAGAAAAATCAATGGGCCTCATTCAAACCTATAAAACTGCCATATAAGGTTAACATGTTCCGCTCCATTTGTGGGCATTTTTTTCTGATACAAAAAAGGGGGGAAAAAAGAATTTTACACTTCTAATCTTTCAGTCCTGCTGACTTAAATCAGCAGACAAAAACAAGTTTAGTATCGGTAGGCAGACAACAGCACCGCTTAAACTCTAACCCTTTCAAATATATTTTAGTTGTAATCCTCCAGCATGAGTCCCATCACGATTAAGACTGATGGAGAATGATGGATGGAAGAAGAAGTGTAGACGCATCATCCATCTTTATATGAAGTGATAGGATCACTCATAGATCCCACACATAGATGTTACACATGTAATTAAATCTTTGCAATGGTGTAGAGATGTCTTTACATCAAGTATAGATGTCAGTGAATCCATGTAGAAATCACATTATCATGATTTCAGATCGAATAATCATCTGTGCCTCTGGGTAATCCACGTCATTATTGCTTCTATAGAGCAATCTGGACCTGCTAGTAGCCGAGGCAGCACAGGTTCGAAGTAGTTGAGTTTGCAGTGCAAAGAATTGCCTCATGTTCCACAGGTGCTAATTTTATCTCATGACCTAATATCAAAGTCAGGTGCTTTGCACTAACACAAGAGGGAAGCTGAGGAGCTGAAGTCGGGGACTTGCTAAAAAGTATATTCCACTTGAAACATGGGAAATTTGAAGACACTTGAGACTCAAATTATTTTAATCTAGATTTCCTCACATGTGAAAACCTCGTTCCATAAAAAATACACTCATCTAGGACTCGATGCACTTTATTCACTATCGTCCCATTTACACCTTACAATTCTACTACAATTTCTCTCTATCTAATCTAACAAACTATGTATTTTATAAGTTATTTTATTGAAAAATCTGTCGTGTCAGTTGATACAGAGTAACAACATGTGAGAGAGCGCAGAACAAATGAAAAGACCCAAATCAGGGGCTGCAGCAGAGAAGCTGCTGGTTTGATACACTGTGAGCCTGGTGAGTGTCAAACACCTGCCTGCCGTGTGACCAACTGATGCATGCTGAGTGCACCCCAATAAATATCGTAAATCTTGTGCCGACTATCAGTTCGTGATTTGTGAATTTCGTTGAGAAGAATTCTTAAATGTCACATCTTCTCTAACATCCCCTGTACATGCTTGTGTGAATGTCTTTGAACAAGTTGCTCCTACATGCGGCCCAGTGTGTGTATCAGACCTTATTTCTGATTATTCACATTTGTCTGAACACCTCAGACAAATATAAAGGCCATGCATGTATGACTCATGACATCAGCCGTGCACACAGCTTACTCCCTGTCAGTCACTCCCAGGACCAGGTTTGGGACTTAATCAGTTCAGCATGGCAAAGACATTTAGCCGTGTTTGTTTTGGCCCAGTTTGTTACCCACGTCTACTGTAACGCTCACACACCAGCACACTGACTGCAGATAAGGCAGAGAGCAAGAGGTTTCACACTGTGGCCAGTGAGCTGCTGGTGGGGGTGTACAATAATGTCCAATGCAGCTTAATCACCAGGACTTTGGGATAATAACTACAACAAAAAAATCCACTTCAGCTGCTCTGAGTGCTGTGGACGCACATGGTTTATATTTCCAGCTCCTTTGTTCCATCCACACTGGGAAATGTTACTCAAAGGCTGAGACCCTCCCCCAGAATGAAATGAAATGATTTTTTTTTTTTTTTTTTTAACCACAATCTCCAGTACTAACTTGAGAAAGGCCATGTTTGCAGCAGAGACATGGATCTGATTGGACAGTGTCACAGGTGTTTGAAAGAGTTGTTCATTCAAGTCAATCGTAACATTGTCAAGCCTGACAAAACCAATCCAGGAATTTCCAATAGTTTGGTTGGTTCCACAGTTTTCATTTCCATTTTCTATGTGTATGCTAAACATTGTAGCTACATTGTGGCGTGGTTGCAGCTCCAGAGCGGACCTGCAGCAGAACTGCAGCCAGTGCAGCCCAGGGCCTGAAGCGCACAGACGAACTGCACAGAGAAATGCTGTAAAAGTGTGTCCTCTCAGGGCTTGGACCAATTTTCTTGTTTTACATAATTTGTCTACACGTTAACACATCTATTTATGCACACATTAATGAATTTGTCTGGATATTAATGAATTAATTTACACATTAACCATCTATCCATGCTCACATTCACAGAGCTGTGCAGGCCTAAACATGTATGTATTTGTCTGCACATTTTCAGGTCTGTGAACACATTTGCAAATCTATGTAAACCTTTAAAATGTTGTCTCCACATTAAACTATATATCTATGCATTCACAGCTCTATGTATGAATTTGCAGGTATATTTTCACATTTATAGATTTATGTGCACAATATCAGATCTGTAAAGCTTTGCTGACATATTTATAAATTCTACATTTGCGACTTTTCTTTTCAGACGTCAACAAATCCGACAAACAGGATCTGAATACACATTTGCAAATTCCGGTTCATGCTCACAATTCTCAGTAAGCATTTAGAGATTGATTTACAAATTATCGCACACAGTTACACAACTTTCCGCACACACATAAAAAAGTACATGCAACAATAAACTAGATAGAATATTAAGGTGAATATATTAGACTATTAAGACTAAGTTTGGCTGCTAATCCTTTGGCATTATTTTTTTTTAAATATTATATTGGTCGATATATTGCTTATACAAAGTTTACGTTGCACTCAAATTTTGAATTGATATTTAATGTAGAATAATCCTCATGATGTTTTCACTAGTTCATTTCATCTAAATTGTATGAATTGTAGTTTTCTTTACCCCAGAAAAGGCCCTTTATATTGAAATACTTTATATTTACATCGAGGGGACCCTCTCTACGGAGGCCGCCATGTTTTTAACATTACAAACTAAACACCTTTTGAGTTTTTATGACAACTGAAGCTACCACAGGTTCTTTTTCATGTTTGGAAGGAGAGGGTGAGGTGAGGGGTGTTCAGCTGCAACATGAAACTTCACCACTAGATATCACAATTTTCTACACACTGTACCTTTAAATCACTGACCCTGTGGAAACTACTAACATTAAATATGAAACTTTTTTTTAGGAAATCCTTTTTGTTCAAATGCAGATCTTGACTTACCCAACTGTAGGTAAGCCTGTACACTTGTTGAGTCTCTCTCTCTCTCTCACACACACACGCACACACACACTCACACACACACACACACTCTCTACACAACTGTCTTCACCTTCTCTCCCCAATTTTCATTTAATAACTCTAGGTCTCTGCTGATGGTAAAAATCTTGTAGTGGTTCAATAATAGGCTTGCTGCTGCTGCGTACTGATTTGCTGAGATTTGAAATGACGTGTTTAGCTGTAATTGTTTGGTGTTCGAAGCAGAACGGGAGCAGCTGCCAAGATTGAGAGGCTAAATGGTTTCTTCATGAGTCTGATGATGGGCCGATGATGGTCTTTAAGAGGTTTGCCTGTGGAAAAATGCAGAAGATGTTGTCTGATAGAGTTCATGTCGACATTCCTACATTATGATGCTTCATTTAGCAGGGGCTCTTGTTATATGGTCCTTGGCAAGTGGCTGTTTTCATAAGCAATCAATGATTTCTCTCACTGGCACAAAAGTCTCCTTTAAATATTTTTCAGCTTAGGCACAGATGGCCAACAATCAAGCTAAATACTGGCTTATCAAATGCACCTCTCCTTATTAGTTCCCAAAACTGCAGCTCTGCTCCGTCGTAGTACTCCAGAAATGTTATCAGCAGTGTTCACTGGACATATCTGTACAGTTTCCCCTTGTTTGTACTGCTGAGACAGAGGCTTGGCTAAAACACGGCCTCTTACACAGAATAACATGACATCCTGTCCAATCTATCTAACTACTACAGTCCAAAGGACCCTGAAATACATAACATGCTCTTAATATAATAATGTATGCTAGACAGGTGAGGAAAATGCAAACCCACTACTGCAAAACTAGGTAGAACTCTTGACACACAGACCAAACACGCTCTTAGGTGTCAGTTAAACTCCAGAGAATTGGGTTTGGCCTTTCTCCACAGTTTTTCTTACATAAAGTGGGAGGTTCTCGACTCATGTCATGACCATGAGCTCTGAGCTATGTTTTTCTGAAGAGCATTTGGTTTGGTCTTTCACCTGAACCCGTCTCCTGCATTTGGATCTCCGCTCTCAACATCTTAACATCTCAGACACGTTCACAAGAGCAACAAATGCTCCGCAGGACTCAGGTGAGGGGTGGTGCAGCACGAAGAGGCTGGACGTAACGTGTAAATCTGGCAGCGGAGATCACATGTTTTTGTTTACAGCACATCAACTCCCGTGTTTGGTCTTATCACCACAAACCCTCTTGACATCCTTGTTGTGGTCTGTGTTGCACCCCTGTTAAACACTACAACAACCGCCTCGCTTGCTGTATTTGCACATGAGCTTCTTGAGTTTCTGTAGACTTTATTCTAAAGGGGCCAGGTGGAAGTCTGCAGAAACCTCAGATGCTCTCACTCGCACGTTTGCATTCACACAAACAGCTCCTCAGCAGAAACTCCGGAAGATCTCCAGAATTCACAGAGGATCAATTTGCAATTCAGCCAATAAAACTTGGACACTTTCACAGGGCCCCTGTTGCATAGTAGATCACAGCCTTGACAGGAAGAATTCAAGAGAATAATCTCAGTGCAGTTGTTATTGTTTCATACTGTATCAGGACAGGTTACTGTAACTAAGATTCTTGTCTGGACACTATTAATATCCACAGCTAATTTCAGAAATACAGTGTGCTGAGTGCTCTCTGAATCATTTTCAATAAATCAAATGTAACTGGCGCACTTTTTTCTGTGGGCTTTTAGTTACACATGTAAGAAGATCTTAATCCATGCGCCAAACCACAATTGCAGTAAACCCAAATCCTGCATCGAGCAGCAGCAGGGGGAGGAACATAGCATCGCAGCTGTAAGTTGAAGACGAAATCTAACCCTTGATCAGAGGTGACACCTGCCAATGGACCACAAATCTGCCATATAACAGAAGACATTCAATGTGGAACATGTTTCAAACGTGAATTATTATTTGGCAGCTACAACTACTAAACAGGATGCTTTAAAATACATCAAATATGGCCATTGCTTTGCCGTCATTGCTGGATATATCAACCAGAAGTGTAGATGAGTGTTCACTGCATTATCCTATGTACATAACCCACATTTTCAGTAGCTAGTCTTAAATTCAAACTGCCCGTAACACGGCAGTTGCAGTGTATCTGCAGGGATCTCTCACCGTGATTGTTTGTTTCATATCAAGAGGACCACCTGCCAGACATACAGAACAGCTTGACTTCAATCTCAACTCCCTCACTGTATGTGTTACAAAAATGCAGCCAAGTTTTCCAAAGAATAAAGCCCATACAGGATAATTCCTCAGCTCACACATTACATCCAAGAACAACATTCAGTGCCATGGTTTCCATGGGGTCTTAGGACTGGAGCACACTTAAGGATAATCAGGCTGATTTGAGACCAGATTCACCCCTTCTGACTATATATAGAAGCCAGTTGGAGCAAATTATCTGCCCAAATAATCCAGAAGTGTAATCTTAATGCTACCGATTGTGTCTGAGCCTCCCCAGTCTCTCATAGTAAATATCAAACATGATGGATATTTCAATTATCAGCTCAGACGGAATACTGAGCAAACCCACAATGGCCAAATTTTAGGCTTAAAAAGTATTCAATAGGTAAAATATAATTCGAAACAGTAGGTCTTAAATAAGTACTTCTTAATCATTAATTTAACTAATTTAACTACTTCTATTACACTTTGAGGTTATTTAAAAATGTTTAAGAGGAAATCTTTCAGTGGCATGCATAGTTTGTAATGTCTCAGTTTGTTGTGGTTCTTTTCTCAACCTCAACACCCCTACTGGGTGGTGGATGGGAACATAGCATGTTTACTTCTACACAAGCAACTAGAGGCTGCATTGTGTCACTGACCCGAAACTGGTCTTTCTACTAAGTGTAACCATGAGTGTTTCCTCTAACTGAAACGCTACGACAGAAACCATGGTCAGATGTTAAAGAAATTGAGAATTTTATAGTTGAGGTATAATTGGACTAAAGGGAAGAGTGGAAAACAATGTTAGGTTTTGCAAAATTCACCAATATCAATATTATGTCTGTTGGTATGGTGTTCCTTTGGAATCCTTTGGATTTAAAAAATGTTTGGCCGTGCAGTTTGAGTTTGCAATAATAGACCAACAGGTCAATCAGGGTTGGGGGGGTTAGGTGTGTGAGTATTCGCTCAGAATTAACTCAAATTAATCAATGTTTAAGTGAGTGGTTGTCTATGAATTATAACATTAACTGTGAGGCTTCCAGACAATCAGTGTTCAGACTACCTGGAGTGCTGGATAGATTGGCATGTTGGTGCCGATGGTCGGTTCAAGAATGTTTGGCTAATCAGGGTTGATATTCAAAGCCAGTTGCTTAAATCCTTGACAGTTTGTACCGAGACTTTAGAAGAGCTAGGACCTTAAAATATCTCTTGGTTCAGTGTAAGATAGGATTGGACAGTTGCGTTTAAGTAATGACAAACGACAGTATTCACTTGGTAGCTGCCAGTTGTCCTGGCACCAAACGTGTTGCCAAAAACAGAAGACAATTTTCTATAAACATCACTGAGTTCAGAGTATCGAGCCTTCAATCATAGAGCAACATTCGCAGAGGTGTTACATAGAAATCAAATCTGCAGAGGATTGAATACAAGTCAAAATCATAATATGGTTCATTTGATTGATGCTGAGTGAATTTAGTGCAAACCTCCATCTTACATTTTGATATTTCTTCAAATCATTAGAAATATTCGTTTGTGGACCAAGAGTGTCCGCATCAAAATGACCACAGGAATCTTTAGTTCAGTTGTCATGAGCAGTGTGTCCCATTGTAGGAACTTTACTGTGAGGGTTTGCAGTATCCAGTTTCTCTTTGTCTCCTCTTGTTTGTCCCCCCCCGTCTGGTTGTGTGTTTGTGTGTATCTCAGGCTGGCCTTGGCGTGACTACTTCCCACTCACTCTCCTGCTGCTCATCATCTCTGAATGCCACCGGCTCCTCTACCTGACAAAAGCCCCGTCTTCCTCTCCAATCTTTGCCAGCTCATTGTTGAACCCACAGCGGTGAATTATGATCATGCTTTTTGTAAATGATCAGATTTTTCCTCAACTTGTTTCACCTGTGCCTCAGACCTGCTTCCCATGCTCACCTCTGCTGCCCAGCCACGTTTGGCCTGCCGTTCCTGCACACACCTCTTCCGGGTCCTGCTCTCGAACCTGCCTGGCTCCTCCCCTGGATCTTTTTGCCTAGCTTCATCTCTCATCTTCAGGAATCCCCTTTGACCTAGCTCTGCCCACGCCAGACACCCCACACTCACTCATGCCAGAGACTTAGCTCTTATCTATTCTCAGGCTTCTGAACCAGCCTGCCTGTCTGAAGATTCCCTTTGCTCAGCCTTTCACTAGCCTTAGTCCTCTGCTCCACCATTTGCCTGTTCAAGAAACGGTTAAACCTGTCTGTTTGTTTTGTGTCTGCATTGCATTCTTTTTGGACATTGAACTTAACATTTTCCTAATAAACAGGAAACTGATTCTGTCTGTTAGATATTTGCAGCTTTGTTATTAACAAAGCATTTAGGTAAAACACATTGTTCTGCTTGTAGCTTGTGGCCACCAATAATCAGTATGGAGCAGTCCAAGCTAATCATGAATCAAAGTTGCTTTGTGCTTTTCTTTGCACCAATGATGTGCAAGGCATCAATTGTTCTCTTTATACAGGTGGACAAATTTGCTTAATCTTAATCTTTTACCCATGGGAAATTAGATCCTGGAGAACTTAAAGTTCCTGGAACAACAGTTTTGGCTCTGATATGACACTAAATCAAAGTTCCAGGTGTTCTCAGGAGGTGGAATGCAACAGTTCATTAGAAACAAAGAAAAAGATGAGGGACTGCGGATGGATGAGTGTTTACGAAAAAAATCTAGAGGAAATGTAATGTGTACAACAGGGCGTTCACTTACATGGATATTAATAATCAGGATACCAGCATGTGCATTTTTATAATCTGCCCAATGAGTGCAAGAATTACCCTTGAAAAAAGTCTTACACAACCGCAAAAGCTGAAGGTAAATCAGATACAGATCCAAGCTATTTTCCATTTCTCCAGAGGTGAGCCTATTGTTTTTTCCTTCTAGGTTAAAATACAGAGAATGTCTTTATGTATATAGGCATCGACATATATAGAGAGTGTCTAGAGAGTATCTATTGTGTATTGAGAACCAGGACTTACAGGGGCCTTGATGGCTGGGAGGACTTGGTGCAGCTTTAACGCTGTTGCAACAATGTCATCGCCATTAACATTAGCAACTGCAGTGGTTTTCTCAGGAAGTCTGCTTGACTCAGCTGAAGAGGAACATAACTTTACCTGTACGTGAGAGAGTGCTCATGCAGGCTACAACACTACAGAATTTAACCAGAACCAGAATGCAACGCATTACAATATATATATACACCCCTAGTGGGCCAAAAATGCATCTGGTGGTAATATATATATATTGTAATGTGTTGCATTCTGGTTCTGGTTCAATTCTATATACATATATATATTTATATATACACCCCTAGTGGGCCAAAAATGCATCTGGTGGTAATATATATATATACATATATAAAATGCATCTGGTAGTTATATTACCACCAGATGCATTTGTGGCCCACTAGGGGGTTGAGTGAGCTCCTTGAACCAATACAAGCTGTGGCTGTATGGGAAAATAACATTTGTGTCTGAAGACACTAGCATCATGCTTGGTGCCACTTTTCACAGGGCCTAAAATAGGAATGTAGCAATATGTAGCAAAAGCAAAACATGTGCATGTAGCTATTATAAGACTGTGCAAAACAAAGAGCTATGGAGTGGAACTGGAAGATTACTTCATCGATCCATATATTGCCATTAGATAGCCACACAGCCACACAATTATAGAGATAAATACACCTCGAATAACCAAAGATGAGTCAGCGTCAGATGTTGAACAGAATGGTGTGAGAGTTACAGGGCCCTCCACCTCAGTACTACACATCCTCTCTGAAGCTGTAACAGAATCCCCCATTACCAATGATTCAAATAGAAACATGTGTTGCTCGGTCTTGGTTTTGGCAGCGGGTTCTCCACTAAAGAGCATTTGGAAGAATATCATACTTGTAGCAATCATGTATGGGAAACTAATTTGCTCCCCTGTAAGAGTTTGAATACCTTCTCATGACATGACTGTAGCAGTCCCCTATTAAATATGATTTACTTGACATGGTGAACAGTCAAGTGAAGGAACTGAGAAAACCCCAGATTGCAGATATTATTCCGTCATGTGGACAAGGGAGCAGCAAGTGAAGTCGGAAGACAATCAAAGCATAAAGGAAGTTGAAGGAGGAGGTAAAATGTTGACTTCTATAAATATCCATGTTATATAACTATTGAATGCTTTCCTATTATCATACTGAATTACTCACATTTGACAATTTGCTTCAAAGCCAGTTGTTACAAACAACACAGAGACAGATGTTGTGAGCTGTTTGGGAGCGTAGGGCTGTAGAAACAGAGATGAGCAGTAGAAGAGTCACTAAAACAACTCATACCAGCATTGTCTGATGAGGATGACATTGTTGGTCAGTGTCTGGTGTTTATGGTCAAGTCAGCCATACATGTAGTCTTTATTGTGGACCTAACTTTGACTTTGCCTTGATTTAAATATTATTCAAATTAAAAAAGAAAGTTGAATACTTGGGATGGTGAAAACTGACTACATATACAATATTTTCGATTTGACTAACCAAAGAAATCATTTGTTATACGGCTAAGCCAACACATAATAATGTGTTGCTGCATTGCTTACTGGGGTTCAAGGTTTGCAATATTTACCCTTATTGACCCTCCCAGGAGAACATATCCGACCTCAGGATGAGAGCAGCTGGGTAAAACTAAGGTCAGCAGCACTTATAGTCTCCTCACTGATGGACAGATGGTTATTATGACTATGGAGGGAAGTCACCTTTGTCATATACCATCATTCATTCAGTTTACGGTCTGTTACAAGAGGCAAACTTTTTTATTACAAATCTTGACTGCTAGAGTGTTCATCAGACCACACTACTGGAACAACATTAAAAGATCCCATTTATTATTATTATTATTATATGTTCAATACAAAGTGACTGATTCTCTGACATATTTATGTGAAGCAGTTGTTAAAAATCAAATCCATTTCAAATAGAGGCAGATGGTTGCTCCCCAACCCCACCCCGAGTCTGATCCTGTCAAAAGAGTCTCTTCCTGTTGACAGGGAGTTTTGATTACTCCCCGCTGTAGTCAAGTCCTTGCTTATTGTGGGAAAAGTTGAGTCTCTGTGTATATATATGTATTGCTTTTGACTTTCTTTTGCTTAAACTTACAGTGTGCAGAATTTAGTGATATCTAGTGTTGAAGTTGCATGTTGCAGCTGAACACCCCTCACCTCACCCTCTCCTTCCAAACATGAAAAAGAACCTGTGGTAGCTTCAGTTGTCATAAAAACTCAAAAGGTGTTTAGTTTGTCCAGTCTGGACTAGTGTAAAAAACATGGCGGCCTCCGTAGAGAGGGTCCCCTCTATGTAAATATAAAGTATTTAAATATAAAGGGTCTTTTCTGGGGTAAAGAAAACTAGAATTCATACAATTTAGATTAAATGAACTAGTGAAAACATCATGAGGATTATTCTACATTAAATTTCTGCCAATAGTTCCCTTTCACCTAAATCTTACACACTGGACCTGTAATGCCACTTCATGTCTTGTTTAGCCTCTTCTGACCCGCAGCTGACTGAATGAATTAGGAAGGTGCTGTTTCCTACTAGTATTTGTTCAACCATGGCTTCTCCACCTTTGGCTGCAGACAACACCCTCAAGGAGCCTCGTTTAACTGTTGGTGCGCTCAAGATGGAGCTTGAAACATCCTCAAAGGAGCTAAAAAGGGCTAATGAAGGCCAAACTGTAAGGTAGAATGTACGTATCAGAAGTCAGATCAATCCATGTGAGCATTTACTTTATCGTGCCAAATATTCAGGAAGGTTCTGTCATGATTCTGCCCTCTGAACTATCAAGACTGTTCTGGACCACACTTTTTTCTGCTAATATTATAGACATTTATTCTTGTATTTCAATTTCTGTTCTGTCTGGTTGTTCTGAGTTCTCCATTTCCTGATTTATTTTGAAATTTCGCTCCTCGTGTGTGTTAATTTTGTGTTTCCTGTTCTGTGTCCCTGTTTTTCTCTCGTCTCTCCTCCAGCTCCACCCTGATTAAACCAATCGGTCATCAATGAGGTGCACCTGCTCAGCGGACTGAGGTTCTTTAAAAGCTCCTGTGTGAGGCTCAGAAGTGAGGCTTCCAGTGTGGGGACTGCTGGGCCTCACCACCGTTTTAACATTGTGTGTATTGTGTTGTTTGAGGATAAATCCCATGGTTCTGCTGTTTTAAAGGCTTTCTGATCTTGATTCGTATCAGTGGTGGTCAGTGATTTTACATGTTGTTCGCCTCGTAGGGCCACGTAATCGTGGGGTGTAACATGTGTCTCTTGCTTTACTTCCTTCCTTTGTCCTGTTTCCTGCCCTTGCGATCGACTGCACCTGTATTTTACCTGTATGTGGTTCATATCTTAAGTACCTCAAGAAAAAAAAACATAACTTAAAAGACATACAGGTTTAAGGACCTGGTTTTATTTTTGCAAATTTGTATAAATTAAAATAGAGAGATTTTAAACACATGTTGAAGAGGAGAACTGTTATTCAAAACAATAGTCCCCCATTATTAGGTTTTACCCATTGGTGTTTATAACTACAGCTTGTATTTAAAATGTTCCATCCTGTAAATGGTGAATGGTTTGTATTTATATAAGCTTTTCCAGGCTTGATGACCACTCAAAGTGCTTTGCAGTTCTGTTAATTCTAACTGAACTAACTTTCTGATTCTGAGATGAGAGATGTGCCAGAAGATGCCGCTCACACAGCGTCCAAGTCTGTATCCAGATAAGAATACAGTTTGGGCTGCATTTTGTTGTGTTGTTTTATATTCTCATAAATACAATTTGAATGAATACAAATTTTGCTGTGAATCTTACAGTTCTATACAGTTGCTGGACACTCACTATACTCTGGTGATCAATAATCCAGTGATCCTATACATAGAAATGTATTGTAATGATTGTCAGATGGGTAAGATGATGAGCAAACCCTCTAGAACCCAACAGTTGTATATACAGAAGTGTAAACTGGTCAAATCTGTGCTCATTATCAAATTCATAGATATGGAGTTTTCATTTATGTCCAGCAAATACAGTCCTGAAAAGACATGTTTGTTGATGTGCAAAAGTAGCTATGTTCCTGACTCATGTCATTCTAAGCAGAACACATGAATGTCCCAAATAAATCATTTTATATTACACTTATATGTTATATTACAGCTGACATATTCTCACATTTAATAATGGGCCAAGAGTTTTTTTTTTACATTCCACACCTCGCACTCAGGTGTTATAAACTGACAGGGTGCCCCTTCAAACTGGTTGATGCAAAAATGTCCCTGTATAAGGTTGTATTCTGCAATGTTACTCTATTCAAATCAGAAATTAGAAAACAGCCAATGCCTATTCTTAATCTAACATGTTACAGGATTTAGGTGAGTGAATAATATGAGACAGTTGGTCTTGTCTGACAATGGGAGGTTGTTGAAGTGTTGATTCAAGCAGATTCCTGATAAATTGCTACATGTACCACTAGAGACGTGGACCACAGGCAGTGCTGGGGGTTGTGTGGCTCAGTGTAGCAGAGAGGCTGGAGGATCAGAGGGGATTAGGAGTGAATACACTGGGAGATGAATGATCATACCCCTGCTGCAGAGTGTGGAGATCTGCGCACAGCAGCGCCTTTACCTCCAGAACCGCCCGCTGAAAGCAGCAGCTGCACGTGTGTGTTCATGCCGTTTGTTGGCGATTATTTGTCTGTCACCACCACACACTCCTGGAGCTGTTTTGCTCCGAAAAAGCATCGAGCCACCGCATTTGGAAATGTCTGTCGGTTTTTGGGGCTCGTTGGGTACTATCGTTGTTTTTGTAGGAATTTTTCAACTGTGGTTGCACCTCTTACTAACCTGTTGAAGGCTAAAGCTACGTTTGACTGGTCTTCTGAGTGTCAGTCTGCGTTTGAGAATGTGAAGGCCGTTATTTGTCATGCTCCGGTTTTGGCTGCTCCTTTGTGGGATAGGCCCTTTAAAGTTGAGGTAGATGCCAGTTATGTGGGGGCGGGAGCAGTGTTGCTGCAACCTGATGACTTGGGAGTGGATAAGCCTGTTTGTTTTTTTTCACGGAAGTTTAATAAGCATCAGTTAAATTATTCTGTTATTGAAAAGGAAACACTGGCTTTGGTTTTGGCTTTGCAGCATTTCAGTGTCTATGTTAGTTCTGGACCTGTTGTTGTTTTCACAGATCACAACCCCTTGACATTTCTGAGTTCACTACAATGTCCGAACCAACGTTTAATTCGGTGGGCCCTGTTGTTGCAGTCATTTTGCCTTGAAATCCACCATATCAAGGGCTGTGACAATGTGGTAGCTGACGCCTTGTCAAGGGCTCCATGTGATTAATCTGTTTGCTGTATATTCATATTGGTGTCTGTTTTATTTGTTTCAGGTATCGCCTGCTCCCTTGTCCTTTTCCCTTCTACCTCTTGGGTTGCCAGGGTTCCGTGTGGGACCCTGTCTTAATGGGGGGGGGTGTTACGGCCCCAGCCCATGTCTGTGTCCTGTCTGTGTATGGTGTGTATGCTGTGTGGGTGTGTCTTGCAGGTTGCTGATTGTTAGCCGGCTGGAGGTTCCTGTGCAGGGCTCCCTGATTGGCTTGCTGTTATAAACCCCCTGCCGTGGGCTGTCTTGCTCTCTCTCACTCATCCCTGAGATCTCCATCCTGCTGCATCTACTTTTGTTATGTTCTGCACCTGACAACATGCACCACACATACTACATAACACTCAAACACCCTCACACACTACTGACGCTCACTTTCACACTCCATCGCTCATTTCCGTTTATGTTAAATCAATAAAGCATATTGTAATTCGCTACATCACGCTGCCATGTCTGTGTTGTTGCGGCCTCAGAGCCAGGCGTAACAGTACACGACTAATGCACTAATAACACTGCTGGGTAATCTTTCAAAACACTGTAAGTAATCTCACTACAGCCGTGACACTGTGTGAAGATGAGCGGGTATATTGGGGAACTTGAATGTACTGCAGGTCTTCAAAGAAAAACCGTCTAATACTTTATCATTGTAAAAAGAATATATGGAATGAATTTGGGAAAATTTCACTTTTTAACTGTTCAATATTCATTTCTGTCTGAAACGCTTGTGTGCAATCACTTTTACTGTACATATGTTCACATTCTACATATTCTGTTTACACTGTATATATTAGGTTTTAATTCCATTTATATTTTTGCCCCCACTGTAAAACTAATACAGGATAATCTTATCTTATCTAATCTTATTTTATTATTGAACATGAGCAAAAGATTTGTGTGCTGGGATGTTTTACATTGTACCTGTTCTCAAAGCCAATCAGCTTTCAGAAAGATTCTCTCCAGGGACAGATCCTTGCACTGACCCAAGCTACCTGATCATCAAACTGACTACTGGTAGCGCTGGAAACAGCAGTCATATACAAATGGAAAATGGTTTGTATTTATAAAGTTCTTTTCCAGTCTTGATGACCACTCAAAGCGCTTTACAGTACAGTTTGCCATTCACCCATTCACACACATACAGTGCATCTATGGGCAGCACTATGAGGGGCAGTTCAGACATCAGCATCATGCCCAAGGACACTTCGGCATGCAGATGGGGTAGATTGAACTTCCGACCTTCTGGTTGGAGGACGACCACTCTACCCTTCAGCCACAGCCAATCTACAAGATGGTGAAGGTGGCTGCATCTGTATAACTCACTATTCCTCCACTTCCCACAGTGCTCAAGTGTGCATCTGAACTTCTTTCTGAAATTCTCTTTATGTTCATTCTTCACAAAACTACTAGCGCACTATCATGAACTGGCAACATCAGGTTTAAACACTATATCTATGATCGAACTGCACGATTTAAACATTTGTTTGTTTTATGCAATGAATCATTAACATATTTTCACCATCGACTCCTGTCTCACAATGAACTATAAGCTGTCCTGCATCTCTCTCTACTCCAGCAGAGCAGGGTCAATGTCGTGTCTGTCAAGTTTAGCAGTGCATCAAAACACCACACACATCTACATGCATATTCACCTCCATGAGCTTATCTGCTGATTCCAAATCCAAAACTCCCAAAATGTTGCTGTCATAAATGCTGTGGTGAGAGAACCTGGCTATCAAAGAAAACTGTAGTGTTAAATCACTGCAAAAAAAAAGGCTATGTCCACACTAATATGTTTTAGTTTAAGAACGCCTCACTTTTGCTACGATCATGCCTGGCATTTACACTATTCATTTTTATGCACCCAGCAAAAACTTTTGGAAATGCTGCTGGCCCCATTTTACTTTGAAACCTCCGGATTTATGGTTTAGTTGAAAAAACAGAGACCCACATTCACTTCCTGGTTCTTGTCAGTCACGACTCAACGGATGAAGATGGATGCAAAGTGCTGGATGCAAACAATAACTGTCAATAACACTTCCATGGCATTATTGAGCCAAGAAATCTCTGCTCAAAGGTTCAGTGTGTAGAATTTAGTGAAATCTAGTGGTAAGGTTTTGTGTTGCAGTTGAATACCCTCACCTCACCCTCTCCTTCCAAACATGAATGAGAACCTGTGGTAGCTTTCAGTTGTCATAAAAACTCAAAAGGTGTTTAGTTTGTCCAGTCTGGACTAATGTAAAAAAAAATGGCGGCCTCCTTAGAGAGGACCTGCCCTCGATGTAAATATAAAGTATTTAAATATAATGAGTTCATTCTAGGGTCAAGAAAACATCAATCTGTACAATTTAGATGAAACACACTAGTGAAAACTAGGATTATTTTATATCTAATTTCTGCCAATAGATCAATTTCACCTAAATCTTACACGCTGGACCTTTAAGGTCTCAACCTTACTTTGCAGAGTGCCTTGAGATAATGGTTGTGATTGTTTGGCACTGTACAAATAAATTGAATTGAACTGAATGGAACTTTTCACCATTGCAGTTACTTATTTGCAGTATTTCCAGCAACCAAGCAAACAACTGCAGGAAGACAATCTGCTTCCTGTTTACACCTCCACACACATGCTCGGTGTATGTTAATGGTAAGGCTTGGATGGAAAGTGTTTCTGCAGTCTGAAATGCTCATCTGGACATGGATCATTTTCACAAAACGATAACCTGTTAGGCTGGACATATCTGTGGGGTAGATGTTGGACTGGATGAACAAAGCAAGTCACATTGGAGCAATTTCTGTCACTCAGCAAAACATTTGTTTGAATCATGATGAGTCCATAACCTCATCAAAGGCCGGACCCCATTGTGCAGACATTTTCCAGAGTTCATGTCTGACAATGGCTTATGTTGACTACATGTGAAAATCAAAACATCTGAACATCTGTGCAACAGGCTATTTTCAAATAGATCTCATCGTAAAACCGTCACAAAGGGTTGCTATTCCTCTCCCTTTTCTCAGGGCTGGCAAACACAATGTATTCACCAGTATATATAGAATCACAGTGTGGTTACTCTGCTGATTAAACTTTTTAAAGAATTCTGCCCTGTCTCACATTGTGGAACAGTTGTGCAGTGTTTAGCACACGCAGGCCTGTCTCTGTGGAGTTTGTGCTGCAGGTTGAATACTACAGTTACTCTCAAATGCGTGTGGGCGTGTTTGGTTATGTATGGCATCAGTTCACATGATGTCTTCCAATTGGAAAACTACTTCCCGATATTCATGGCAAAGAAGTGTAGGTTTTTTCATTTGATTACATGACAGAGGTTTAACAAAGTCTGCTATAACCAGGTTACTTGATAAAATCAGGATACAGAATTCTCAGTGGGGGAGGTGAGGGTGGAGGTCCGGTGATCCCATGTTTCTGTTCTGAGAATGCATGCACAGGTGAAGAGGGTCAAATATCTTAAGAAATCCAAAAAACTCCAGATGTAAGAGTTCCTTCAGTGTTGTAGTGATTTCTGTTCTATTGGTATATTTGTTTGTAGCATTATTTTAAAACAGTGTTCTTTAATCTTAGTATTTGTACTAGAATCTTTGGAGTTACATTGTTGTGTTTAAATCCCTGAACATGATTTAGACCCTTATCAAACCCTTAACATTAGAAAATATGGATAGAAACTTGTCCAGTGTCAGGCTGTGTATTTTGGATAGCAGCTCTCACTCCCGAGTATTCAATTGTGCTGTGGGGTTATCCTTTCTCTTCATACTTTGATTGTTTTTGTCTTCGTGCTCACACCACGGATTGTGCCAACATTTCATTTTTTTTTTGACGATTGGGGAAAAGGTTCCTTTGCATTTCACAACCGTCGTGGACTGAACAGAAGGTATAAAGATTCACTGTCCATGAAAACAAGATGATTAAACTTGAATGAGACGATTAAACTTATCACAGCAGACTTTTTGGGTGAGTATTTGGAATGAGCTACTCTTACTGTCCAATCAAAGATGGGGTATATTTGCTTTGTCTCAGATGACCAAAATGCTTCCGTGGGGGAAAGAACACTTGATTAATCCAAACATGCGGCTGAAACTGAAGCTGACACTTCAGGACATATATGGTCCACATCCAACACAAATGTTAGTTTGATAAATGTTATACTTCAAGAAATGAATAACAATGAGTTGATAATAGTCAAGTGTCAAGTTAGCATATAGGAAGCATGTGACCCAGGTGAAACATGCACAGTGCAGTCTGTCTTAAAGTGGGGGTGCCAGGCAAATTCAGTCTGACAGTGTTAATCATTATTATCTGAGTATGTTTGGTACAAATCAAACCTAATTCATGACCCATTAAAACAAAATAATAACCCAAAAACCAGAGAGCATATCAGACACACACAATGATATTAGCTAAAGGTGCTTCATTTATTTATGTTTAATGTAGTTCACACATTGCAAAAGAGTTCATAACTGTTTCCACATTCCTGACATTTTTTGTGTGTCTTGATTTGTTTAGTTTCCATTTTTCCCAGGTGGCCTAGAGGATAGAAGAGATCAACTGTGGTTCAACAGGAGATAGTCAGCTCATCTGAGAGGATTGCTCTGGGTGAGTCTTTTCACTGTGATCTCAGCTGCAGCTTTCCCTAAGAGGTATATACCAGTTCCACTCTGGACCTAATAGTTCACCATGACTAACAAGTCGACGTTTCCATGGGAGCTCCACAGAAAGGGTCTCGTCAAGGCCACTCCAAGTACCTTCCAGGGTTTGGTCTTAAAATAGGTGGATTTATGGGGCATCTGTACAGGTTCTGGATGACAGAATTATGGGCTTTTCAGGGGTGAGGATGTTCGGTTGCAATTGTTGATGTCTTGAAGAGCTCTGGGAATCTAAATGTCAGTCCCAACATATAATGAATAAGTGGACATGTTGCAACATAAACACGGAATAACCTCAAATTCACTCCTAAAAAATGGAGTTCCTCTAATTGACCCCTGTTATGTGATTACATGGCAGCATAGTCCTCACCATGGCCTGCTGCCAGTTTGTCGTCTGTCAACACAACAATCCACTGCGGCCTGAAAAGCATTTCCTCCAAAGACCTAATAACACAACAGACGTTTGTAAAACTGTTGACAAGACACTTCAAACAGGGGAGCATATAATAGTGACCAGGTGCTGTGCGCCGCCATCACACACCTGCAGCGCTGCTGTGAGTGGAGGAAATCAGAATAAAACAGACCAATAGTTTTCCCCATTATTTCGGTTTTCCCCAAAATTATCGAATTTTCCGGCTCTCTCTTGACCCACCATCTGTGAGTCCGTGCGCATCAAAGCATCTGTGAGGAAGACAGAAATCAGTGTATCACCTGTCCTCTATTGTCGCCACGGTGCACAGGAGAGGATATCATACAGTGGGCATTTCCAGTAATCACAACAACCATTAGTTGTTAAATGTAAAACCTGAGGTAGAGAATACCTCAGATTCTACGGTCTCCCAGGAGGGCAGAGATAGCACCTTGGAGTGATTAAAATATTTTTTTGCAGTTTAACTCATGGTATGATTTAGTCAAAATTCCTGTAGTGAATTATGAACGTATTTGTCACATCATGCTGCTTCTTCTATCTTTATTCCTGTGAAGGTTGTTGAAGGAGGTTTAAACTATCAATTCACGATGACATTGATTGAAGGAGGAATAGCCAACATGTGTTGACCCACCCAGACAGACCACCGCCATGAGTTTGACCATGTGTCTTTCATGTTGCTACCTTATTCACAGCATCTGTTTCTTGTTTTTATTGGGGAACCAGATTACTGCAGAATGCCCAGTGTAACCTGTTCACTGACGTGTTGCAGTGGATGGGCATAATTTGATATTTTAAGATGGCACACCATAAAATATTCCAGGGTTTGAAGCCAACAACAAAACAGTAGGTTTATCTACATAAAACATCAGTCTTGGCTTGCCTTATCTCAACCAGCTCCACTGTGTTCAACCTAACTAAGCCAACATTTTCACAGGACACCCTGCCATGCTGCTTTTTATAACATCACCATGACAATTGTTTTGTCTAAAGCCCCACAAAGTGCTGGTTTCATCCAAACACTACGGGTGGAAGGAGTAAGGAACATACAAGAACATGAGAGGGGGGTTGTTTGGCTAAGGTTACCCAAGTTGCTCTTGGAGAGGGATCAAACCTTGAAGAGGCCCTTCATCATCATCCTTCATCTCCGCTGCTCTTGTTATGTTTAGGCTTTTAGATAAACTCCTACTCTCGAGGGCAAGCACAGCAGCGGGCCAAGGGTTTTCCTTTTTCACTCTCACATTGGAAGAAACCAAAAAAAAAAAAATTCATGGAGTTACAGGAGGTGCTGCATGCGTGGGTGAGCTGTGGGGAAGATAAAGCTTGTCATCGTGCATTCCCTCTCCCGCTTGTATGAAACAAACGTGTCTGTCCTCGGGGATTCACAGCCTGTGGAGGAAGCACATTCCTCATTTTGCTCCTGCATTAATCCAATTACCAAACACCTGCAGACATGCAATAACAGTTCCTGTGCCAAGATACCACCTTCCTCTCCACCATCCCAAGTACCGCTCACACAAAAAAAATCTGTTCTCCTGGCCGGGCTTGCACCAGCTATTTGTGAATCCATCATTAGGTTTGTGTTAAGATGTCTTAGAAACTACTAGCTTGACAGAATGTATTAAATGTTTGTGACTAGTTCAGACTATAGCAATATAAGCTGTGACATAATTTCCAAATGCCCACACAGAATATCTTCACTCCACTGTGATACTGAGGACAATTTTCAGACCCTGAAATAAAAGGGTGTACATCTTGGCTCGCTGGAGTCATGTTGCACAAAGCCGAAAGCTGAAAGCACTACATCCAAATGTTTAGAGGTACTTGAGAAGGCTTAAAGTTAACTTCAGGTACAAATCCTGTCATCCAGCTCGAATCTGGGTGCTCAGCCGCTGTGATCCATTTTCTCCTCCACAGATTAAGTTTGTCCTCTGCTGCTCTGTGTTTACTGTAGGACATGAAAAGAACTCTGCACACTTTGCCAACTCCCCTTCGTAGGAAACCGTGGACAGAGCGAATAGTTTAGCTTTGGCCCGGTGGGGATGGAACTGAAGGTGGGAGCTGACACTGTGTACTGTAGATCAAAGCCTAGTGATGGAGATATATTCACATGCCACACACAATTAGCTGTTTGTTCAAACCACAAGTCCCATCAACAACAGAGTGAAAAATCACTGTACAGTCAGTGCAAGAACTGGTAAATATGTTGAAATGATGGAATACCCCATTGTCCTCATCTGTGCTCTGTGTCATTAGTCATTTTTGCCATGTTGTCATGATCTTTTTGTATTTACATTCCCCTACCAAGACCATTTCTGCTCCAGTTATGGATTTATTTCCTTTCATAGAAGCACTGTCAAACTTCTTCAAAACTCTCATGGGCTTACTGCCAGCCAAATCTTTAAATATACTGTATAATGTCAGTAACACAGAGAAGGTGAAACTATCCAAGAAATGGACTATTATCTTTGCCACTTCCAGTATGGATGACCAATATGATGGATCTTGGAATCAAATATATTTAAGGATGGAAAAATTCAATGTAGCACGGACGTGCTCCACAACAGGCGCAGAGGCCGGTGTTGACTCCACACTAGGTTTCGACGTATGTGAACATGTTCACACATGTATGGTCACATCAACTGTCTGCAGAGCCAGTTCAAACTCAAATTATAATCTGCACATGTGAAGTTGCAAGGGGCCCATATCAATGAGGGTTTGTGTTCTCTGCACAAGGCCTTTTGTCCTCTATTCTATATCATGCTGGAATCATGCCCTGGATTAAACTACTACAGTATACCTTAACACTAGGGTTTTAGTCATGGAGGATTTTGGTGACATTGCAGGAAGCAGCATGTGTGTGTTAATAATACATCCCAGCATTCTGCCTGAAATTGCAGTTGTCAACTAGAGCTCTGCATGGGGCCTCAAACCTGTTGCCAGGCCCAAAGATGTGTCTTATTCCAACTCAACCCAACTGGTATGTTTGAGATTTATTTTTGCTTCACTTTATCCATGACACATTGTTAGTTGAACAGGCTAATCAGCTCAGTAATGCAATCTCTTCCCACTGGACATTATGTCCTTGCCAAAACATGTCTTTATAAATTACACTTGACCCAACCCAAGCCCCAAATATATGCAACAAAAGTGCCTTCCATTCTGTAACCTGATCCAAAGTGTATGCATAATAAACTGCCAACTTAAGTGAGGACCATCACTCTCTGTTTTCTCCACGTGACAATGTGTCGTTCAGCTGCAGGAGAAGGGAATGTGCTTGTGCTAGCGTAGCCAAACCTTCAACACCAAGAGCTTCGGATGAAAAGAAGAAAATGATCCGTCAGACCTTGGTGCACTCACTAAAGAAGCTATTTGACATGGGCCTCATGGGTCTGAATGCTGTTTTGTTTGGCTGAAGAGGGTTTCGAGCTGCAGGGCAGCAGAAGCCACCTGTGGCTGCTGTGCTGGAGCTGTTTGGATGGCAGGACAAGACACGGCCAACCTGCTCTTGAGAACTCGTATCAGAATGGTTTAGGGTTTAAGAAAAGAATGTAGGGAGGAATGACATTCATAAATTCAACATCTCTGACTGTTTCGAAAACTGTGTATGATTTTTAGATTTAACTCTTTCATTTAAGAGCGGTATGATTTGATCATTCGGTAATTTGATCAAAATCTATTCAGTGGAAAGTTGTCATTGTTATCAATGAAAACCTGTTTCACTTTGAAATATTCTCAAATTCAATTTAAGATATGCAAAATGGTTTTGGTGTTAAATGCTGGTGATGATCCAACCTTGTTTGGATTATTAATTGCTGTTGGACTCACAAAATAAGAGGTTTTTACAAAAAAGCAGTAAACTATCCCCTTACTTCTTTTGTGCAACACATCAAATCTAAATGTAAAGAAATATTTCCTCATCAAAATGATGAGATGATTATTCTGGGTTAGGGTTACATTCAATCAGCCTGGACCTCCTGTAGCAACTGCATGTAGACACACTTGGTCTAGGAGGTAATGAAGAAACATTTCAGAGCAATTGAATTCCAAAATGGTTTTATATATCATGTTCTATGTTTGTAGATATGATTTGAATAAATTACCCTCTGAACATTCTAAATGTGCTCATTTATATGCTCTGTCTAAAATCATTACAGGGATGCCTAACACCACACAAGCCTTCTTTTTTTCACTGCACTTCAACATGCTGATATATTATGTTAATCTGCATTGCCAAATTAGTGATTAATCTGTGTATACATGAAGTGTCAGTATAAAGGACCAGCATTTACTCTGCACCTGGAAAAGACTGAACCAAGAGCTCGGATGGAATAACAGATACTGAGGATCAGTACATATGACGGCATGTTTAGTGACAACACCCACCTGACACAGAGAGAGACAGCAGAAAACAAACCCACTTAAAAATGCTCTGAGGGAATGTGAGTGAACTCCTGCCCAAAGAATTAAACATGATATTTTCAACAGACTGTATGTAAGGGTTTGTAAATAAAACAGTAAAAGCATGTGGAATCGCAAAGAACTCACAAACCTCAATTCATCATTCAAAAATATATCAAATAGATATTATGTCAAACACAAAGAAATATGACTAGCATCAAACATCACATCTGAAATTGGTTTTGGTTCAGTTTTGTTATTTTGGGTTGAGAGTCTTTTCTTTGTCCTTCTCAGTTTGGCCAGTGCAGTACATGGACATATTCCAAATTCCAAGGCCGAGGATTCTCCCTGTTGCTTTTCTATTTGTCTGATAAACTGACAGTCATGGTCATTCATTGATTAAACCAAAACATTTCAGTGCATTCTGAAATGTGATTATTTCCCAGAGATCCTTGCAGGATATGAGTGAGTATTTAAAAGTGCAAAAGGAAACTATTATTACAGCATTACAGGCTGTACAATTTCTTTGATTTCTTTTTGTTGCGGTTTATGTTGACTGGTTGGGAATGTCCCATTTTCTTGTGTTTTTGACAGATTTAACCCAATATGAAATTTCCACTTTTAGGGAAGCTGGTAAAATTTTTACATAAAGCATGAAAAATGTCACCAGGGAATAAATAGCATCATATCAACTTTCCTTTTTCATGACTGTAAATCCTGTAATTATACACTGCAGCTCTTCCAACAGGCTCTGCTTCATCTTCACTACATAAATGAAGTTGAAATGAGGAAACACTACCCTATGGAGCGGGATGACAATGGTGAAACCGAGTGGAGTTTGGATGTTGGTTAAAGACTTTGAGCTATGCTTTCAAGCACAGGAGGTAGCCTGGTGCAAAGTACCCAAAGCATAGCAGTTTGATTTCCCAAATGTTCATAATTAAACATTTTCTATTTGAATAGCCAGCAGGGAACTCCTCTGCTTGTGTTTTTGTAGAGGCTATTGTGTTTGTGGAGCCAAATATTGGAAACTTTGATACCAAATCCCCTGGTGTATGTTAACTTTGGCAGCTGCCAAAGGATTCTGGGGATGCTTTTCCTGCACATTACTGTGCCTTCACTGTCCACCACCCACCATCTCCTCAGGTCGTGGAGTTCCCTGTAGCCACTGCTCGCTGAGCTAAGGGAGGGAGAAGCACAGGGAAGACATTGTGATGCATCTCAGGGTGAAAACCTATCTCGAGTGTCTCAAAGGTTTTTAGAGAAAACACCTCCATGTGGAAAGGCCTATCTCCTCTTGCTGAACTCTGCTTCATCCTCTCTGATACCTTGCAGCACTGTCTCTCAGGCTACAGGAAGCCTTCAGCCACCTCCAGAAGGAATCCTCCCCTTACAGCATGTATGATGCATGAACCTCTCACCCTGTGATCTCTCCCTCCAGCCCACGGAACAGTAAATGTTCAGACTACTGTGGAAAGAGGACCGGGGCAAGGCTCCTTTGGCAGGTCTCTGTGCAGCACAGGATGAGTCCCGGCTGGATGGGAATGTGAGCTGAGGGCCGCACAGGAGGAAAGGCAGAGTCAGCAAACAAGCGGCAGAGCAAATAAGCCACAGATACTGTTTGTTATTAAGTTCCCTTTTGACGTGTGCATGTGCTTATACAGTATCACAGATAGCAAGATCATCCAGTACTGTGGTGGCCTTCTTTCCTCTCTTGTTTGGGGTCACTCACCTTTTTTTTCATTAATGCTCAAAGAAAGCTTTTTTTCCTCGGAGAAATGAGAATACCCCCCCACCCCCATATGCATTGTTTGACTGTGCAGACATGCCGGGTGGTTCCTGGTAGTTCAAGCCCATGGGGCCACTTTTAATGTTTTCCTGAAACATCTGATTTGGACAGACATGTATTTCATCATCATGTAAAGAATATAAATAATCCACTAATTGCAATGTGCAGTGTTGTGCATGAACATGTTCATATTCTTTATGAACGACGAACTGAACAAATCAGTTTACATATAATGAACCTGAATGTGAGGGATGTTCACTCCGCAGAGTTTCTCTCTGGTCCACATCTGCTCACTGATCAGAGCAGAAGCTGCAGTTGGTTTGTCTCGAGCTGTTTCCTGTGTCTCCTCCACTCTGACCTGCTCTCACTTTAACTAATAAACATTCATCAAGTTATCAGGACCTGATCGGGACATGAGGTTTATTTAGTGTTTGATTCACTCCAGAGTTTATGAGGCTGCATTTTAAACATCATGAAAAATGACTCGTTAACATTTTGTGCTCGGTACAACACAAGACGGGACGTGACCAGCAGGACTCAGTGTGAAAGTGATTCATGATCCGACACCATTGATTAATAACTAAACACATGATCTCAAGTTCGTCATCTAAATCATCCTGATAAAAAATGTAACAAATAAACATGAACTAGTTCTTTTTAAGTGTGAACTGGCACAACACTGCCTATTTCTACTGTAATTATAGGTTTACTTGCTAATATAAACAGCAGTTTTCTTTTGGTTAGTCTGAACCGATTGTGAGACAGACATGGAACATGTGTTTTGAATGTGCAGTTAGTGAGTTTGTAGGTGACTATATGCTGTTAGTCATGCAATTTGGACAGATATCTGTTACTGAATTATTAAAACATTATGTTTTAATTTGTAATTGTTTTCGGGTTGTTTGTCTGTCCGTCCCATTCTCATAAACAGAAGTTCTACAGAATGCCTTGATGCCTTTCTTCAAAATATTCACTTGGACACAAGGATGATCTGATTTGAATAGCACGTTCTTTGCGATATTTCCTGAAAGCCGTGAAGGAATCATTTCACATTTGGCTCATACATTTACACCATTTTCAAAATTTGGTAAGAATATTCACTAGGACCTTATATGAATCTGGCGGGATGGGGGGGGGGGTATGTAGAAATATGCACATGAGTGTTGATCATGAGTGTTTGGACCATAGGCTGTATATATGTTCGATGACATGACTACTCCCCAAAAGTGAAGCCAATGCGTCTCGATCGTCCGTGATGACTAGCTGCAGAATAAGTCACAAACCCTGCCTTCTCTATGTTAGTGAACGGGACATGGACCAAATTAAAAAGTCAAAGTACACGTCAGATAATTGTGATTTCTGTCCTTTAAGCTGGTTCTAATCGGATGTATGTTCAAGTGTTTAAAGTTGTGATGAGTTTGGTTTTGATTGGGTGAAACATCATGAATGACAGCTGAAACTGACTGTTTGGATCTTGATACTGTGGCTCCATCCACCACTGCTATGAATGTTCTGGCTGAGATGCTCTTTGTAAGAATACTACATTCTCAGGCCCTGATTGACATAGAGATCTCTGCCACTATAGAGCATCCATGTTGGCTCAACAAGTCCTCTAAATGAAATGACAAAATGTGTTGTTTATAACTGCCCTTTAACAATATATGTTTGCATCTTTTCATCACTACTAGAAATCCCCATTAAAACTTTTTTATTAACTTTTACTTACAAAGTGATGACTTTATGGCTTTGAAATGAATTGGTCATATTTAGGGAACACTTGTGACCCTGAATTCCCTTGATCTTGGTACAAAACGGAGATCTGTCTATAGGACAGGTAAAATAAGGAACTCCACTAGAGGTATGCTTCTATACAACATAGAGTGACACAGGGACAGTGTAAATTCTGGTTGGGCTCTACAGTATTGTCTGTGGGCTGTTGTTCATCTCTTTACCCTCTGAGCACTTTTAGACTGTGAGTAGCTGATAATAAAAGAGTTGCATTTTAACTGAGGCCAAAATGGATATGCAATAAACATTTTGACTTTAGATCTAATGCAATTAAGAAACTTGAATATTCAAACAATCTGCTGTCTATGTTGCTATGACAACTATTAAGCCATACATCCATCAATTTTTCTCCGGAGGACATGGTGGCAGGAGGTTAACCAAAATAGTCCAGTCTTCCCTTTCCTTAGCAACAGCACATTCAAAAGGAACATATAATTCCCCTGGTGTGTCAGGTTCTCCTGTTAGTTGGACTTGCCCAGAAAACTTCCAGTGGAAAGTGTCCAGGAAGTATACTGATCACATTCCTGTGTGATGGATCAGTTCTATTAGGAAGCTGCCTTGTTAATAAGTCCAATACACAATCAAACAGTCACAGTGACAATGGGAATTTGTTTATGCTGTAGTTATAGAGCTATTATATATAAAACGGTCTAATAAAGGAGGTTAAAAAGTCATAATTAAGAGGTGAAATGTTTGTAGCTGGGTTAACAGGGTTAAAAACTTCAAACAGACACACTGGCCATGCACTTTCTGTACTTGTTTCAAAGTAAAAGTATTTGAGTGTATCTATTGACTGAATCCATTCAGTAGATTAAACAATTTTTTTTTTTTTCAAAGGCAAACCATAAATATGTAAACTATAGCACTGCAGTAGCAGCTCCGCAGCAGGCACACAACATACAGCAGATCAGCGACACAGCAGTTACATGCTGCAAATACACTCAGTGTGGCCCAGGGGTGAGATGTGCCGACTCTCACCCCAGCCGCTTCACACTTGCAAACTGCACCAGTGCATGCTAAAAGCCATGGTCTGATGAATCCAAAAGAACTGGAAAGCTACCCCCTTAAGGCAGCCAATAGTCAGAGGCATGGACTGTAACAAAAATGTTTTGCAAATAAAAATGACACGTTTTTGTCTTTTCAACAGCTCCCAGGTTTGGGATTTGTCTTGTTACACCAAGCTGAGCATTAATTTGTGTGTGAACATAGCCTCAGTGAGTCCAGCGGCTTTGTGGCCTGTGGGTGTTTGAGTAGCTCTGGATGAACTCATTGGAAAAGAGGATTCTGGCGAGAGATATGGTTTTTCCTGGTGAGAAACTAGTCCAGGCACTTGTGACTAATCTGGCTTGTTACTCTTAAATTCAACTTCTCTCTTTGTCTTTCCCCACGTCAACATCCTAGATTGGCGGCACTGTAGGAACTCTGACATCAAAGCCCTCCCCATGAGGCAGGAAAAACACCATCCCCCATCATGCTCTGGTCATGAACTCACCACCAACGGCAGGCCATCTTTGCAGTGTCACTATGGCATCACCATTGAGATAATTGTGAGAAAAAGCATATTTGGAAAAATAATATTTCAGTTGCCTTGCCCAGAACAACAGTGCTCTGTACATATGATGTCAGTCAAGCAACATGCCTGTCTGGACTGGGATTCCCACAAAAACTAACACATTACAGGGCATCGTTAAAAGCCATTAGAGTGATTAAATGCCTTTGACATATGGAACTTTTGTAGCTACTTTGAGCATTACGCTTCTGAAACTGGTCATGAGGTCTTAAAGGGTCAGTTCACACAAGTAAAGCTTCCAGTTATTTACAAAAACACTATTTCCTCCCACAGAACAGACCAATTTCATGTTGGTCCAGACTAAAATAGCTTTAAGTCTATAGATTTGATTGTCAGGAACCTCCAATTCCCTTGATTTTTTTACTGTATTGTCAACATCAGATTAGATCTCTCTACAGCTGGACAAATACACTCAGATTGGACTGTGTTTTTCTATTTGAGTGAGCTGACCCTGTCTGGTATTGTCTAAAAAAAAATTCTGAGGTGTAATGTAGTTCAGACTGAGTACTCAACTTCCCAATCACTGTCATGTTATCAGGGGCATAAGAAGACTATAGTAGTTCATTTTATTTGAGAAATGACAATGTTTGCTCACTGTCTAAAGTTCTGGTTTACAATGGACTTGAACTTCACATTGACGTGTGACCTTCATTTGCTCTCTAACAAATCCAAGTTGTAGGTGATAATGAATTTGGCCATGAAATAAATATACGAAAATGTTATTTTACAAGGCTTTTATATGTATTCATTTACATATAGTTTTTTTTAAATTTATACTACCAATACCATGTATTTTGAAAGCCTAGTGATAATCTGGCTTCAGTTATAGGGAGAACTAACTGGGGCAGCAGATAAATCATTCAAATTACTCTCAAATACTTAACTGTATCATCCATACAAGGTATAGAGCATTGTTATTCAGTAAAGGCTTCTGCACGAATAATTTGGCCAATTTTAGACCCGGTTTACCCCTTCTGACAATCGCGCGGCGTTCCTGACTGGAGGTCAGTTGGTGTTGATTGTCTGCCCAATTAATCCTCAAGTGTGAGGGGTTTACAAAATAATCTTAATACTACCGATTGAGTTGGAGCCTCCTTGATTGAATGGTATCACACATGATACTTGATATTAATGATAATCAGCTCTGACATATAAGTTCAGCCAATGAAAGCAGTTTAGTGGGAAGCATCATCAACCGGATGTCGCATACTTGTACTACAAAATGAATAAGCCTTCTCAGCCATGATTTCATCCATAGTTCTATAGATTTTTTTTCGCTGCAAAACAGAAAACACAACTTTAGTCGTCCTCCATTTTCTTCTGAAGTCGTGTTCAATCACACAAGTTTTCCACACTCCAGTTCAGAAGGTGGCTTTAATGCACCTAAAAGTTGTTTGCCAACCGCCATGAGAAAAGAAAAAAAAAAAAATCTTGTGAGGTTCTCTTGACTCATCAATGTGAAATGTTTTTTACAAACAGCAAAAGTGTGGTTGTAAAATTGGTTAAATCTGTCCGTGTGTCTATGGTCTCCCACGTTTTCTAAAATCGGTAAAGAGTTGAAAATCCTCTGGTGTGCAGCAGCCTTAGGTGTTTGTGTGTTAAACAGCAGGTTTTATTGTTACGAGAAGAGATCCCAAACAACAACTGACTAGGGGAAATTTGCACTAGGTTAGAATTTAAAATTCGCTGGTCAGATAAAGATAGTTCAGGATCTCTGGGCAAACATGAGCAGCAGTGTCCCTGTTCCTACCTCTGCTTGACATAATTGTTTTCTGTTCTGGAGAGCTACTGTATCTGACCCCAGGCAGTGCAAATGCTCAAACATTCAATTCAAAGATTCCAAACCACCAGACGCATCACAAGCCTGAAGCCTCTAAGACTCCTCTAGTTCAGGGGTCCAGTACATGGGCCTGCTTGGCCAAGTCACCTCAGATGAAAATGCAGCTGCTTCCTCCCATGTTTCTGTCTTGTCTTCTATGAAGTGACAATTCCTTTTGGCCCTGTGGATCCAACAACACTGTTGGATGAAGCTACTCAACAATATTAAGCCCCTGGACAGAGGGTACAACTGTCTCCTACTGAACTACTTTGTAGCTGGAGCACAACAGTGGATGTCTTTCCCTGACTGACCGATGAAGTTACACCATCGGTAAGACAACTGTAACATTGACTGATGTGTCTCTTGAAGCCCAATGGTAAAACGGACACAAAGGACACATCTGTTACATTGCACTGCCATGAAAACGCCACAAGTCACTCATAAAAGATAATAAAAAAAATACATCCTGCTCTCCTCAAGCACAATGCTGATTAAAAAGCTAATTAATCAATCAGTCAATCAATAGGTTTGACTTATTTTGTTCTATGGAGGATGGGTTATTACACAAATGGACAAACTACACCTGGCTAAATGGGGACAACAACTGGTCATTGAAACAGCCATACCAGTCTTTAAGTTGTTGACTTAAAATGCTCCACCCCCTCCATGTTTACACTGTAGCTATAATAAGTATAATTATGGACAACTGAAATTTAAATGAGTTCATGGCGACACTATATTATTCAAAACTTTCCATTTGAACTAAAGCTGTCCCTGTTGAGCTCCGACAAATGAAAATGGTGTTGGAACTGATGTAAAAAAAAAAAAAAAAAGGTCAACAGAACCAAAGTATAACCAGGTGGTAGTGCTGCATGTTTTAGAAGATATTACCTGTGCTTCATTTCAGAGAACTTAGCATCCAGGGAGGTCAGAGTAATGAACTTGTCTACTTGGCTTGACATCAGGAGTCCAGGACTTTTCAGCTGTCCTCCATCAGGATCTCATCGGCAGCCACTTCCCCCTCAGCTGGGTAGGCGGCCAACGGAGCCAGTGAGCTGCTGGTCCTGTCAGAGTCTTTGATGGGGCACAGTCAGCCCACAGGGCAAAAAGCACCAGAGTGAAATCATGGGAGTGTCATGCATGAGCTAAATATAGACCTTTCCTTCGAACATCTGGTTCAGGGTTGGGGAGAGTTAAGTTCAGGGCTTTGTGGTAAATGAAACAGCAGTTAGAAGTTACCAGTAAGATATATTGAGTTAATAGATACAATTTAGAATAAAAGAGCGTGAAGCACAAGACAATACAACCCTTTAATACTATCAGTTTTGTTTATGAAGTTGAACCACTTTTTAATTGTATTTCAACAATAACTGAAGCAACATGTGCCACTACAGGCAATTACTTTATGTTTGTTAAACGTGAGCAAACATTATATAAACCACTGATGAAGTGGAGGTTCACATTCTGCATGAAATCGGTTCAATTTATATTTGTTGACTTGTTTATAATAATTAAACGATTTTGTTACATTGATCAACACTGAATTTATTTGACAGCAAAATCACATGTTCTTAACCAAAGCATTTCAAAACGTCATTAGGAAACAAAGCCAGGTTTAGAGTTCTTTCTCACTTTCATGAGACATTATTTAGGTAGTGTAATTCATTGAATGTGCTGTGATAGTTAAAGTTAAATTGTGGTTCATATTATTGTTTGCACTGTCATTCATTAACCTTTTAAACAATTCGAGGTTTGTCGGATAATTTTCTTGGCCTGGTTCATCTCAATATAAATATATAGATTTGAACATGTTTCATGCCTGAGTGTGTTAGTTTTCTCATATAACACTCGCCACAGTTTGTGGCTTGTTTTAAATACTGCTCCTTTTGGGCTTGCCAGGTTTGGTAAAAATGAACCGAGAAGGGTGACGATGACTAAGATGAAATCTAAAACTCGCTAACAAACATTATTGTATATATTGTTCTACATCCTGTTTCTATCCCTGATTACTTTTCATTGATCTAAATGCTTTGCAAGCAGACTTTCATTAAACTTTGATGAAACTGGCTCAGGCTCACCAAAATATTTTTCAACAGGGCTACAGTACATCATTCAGAGTGTCTGGACCAATGTCTTTGTTACACTGTTAACAATTGATTTGATTAGTTTTGGTTTCACAGTGTGTATATATATATATATGTGTGACACACATACGTCTTGTTGTCTTCACCTACATCATCATTGACGTAGACGAACGTGCGTCTGACATGGGCATGTTGTCAATTTGGATTTGTATTCACTGACTTTTTTGAATGAACTGCATTGAAAAAAAACACCATGATGGTCTCACTGTAATATAATTCTGGTATTACTACATTACAGCAAAATGCACATCCTCATTCAAACATTATCTCTGGAGGAGAAGACTGAAATCCTGTGAGCCGCTTCTGCTGGTGCGACAGCCAGTGGCCAGAAGGATTATGTTTTCAGGTTGTCCTTCCGGCCGTCCAGCTATCCCATTCCTGTGAACAAGATATCTCAAGAATGCCATGACCGAAGTTCCTCAAATTTGGTACAGATATTCACTTGTACTCAAGGGGGAACTGACTACTGATTTTGGTGGCCAAAGGTCAAACACACAGGTACAGGTGTACCTGTCAGAAGTCGGTCTGCTGGGATGCACGTTGTCACATTCTTTTATGTAATTTTTTTTGCCTGGAGCCTGTGAAGTCCATTGAAACACTCCTCCATGCATCTTATCAAATGTGGTACTGCACTTTGGTGAAATGTGACCTGTTTCTGATACATGCGGAGTAAGTCTATCTGCAACAAAGTGATTACACTGCATACAATCTGAGTACCACAATTACCATCCCGTGTGAATGAACCTTTTGTCTTCTCAATTCAACATGTTGAAACAATACAGTCCTCATAAACCAAGAGAGAGAGTAGTCATTTCAGTAGCTGAAAACATTGTGTCCTAAGGCTAAATTGGCCCCTTCCCAAACCAAAAACCACTACTTATATTTAATAAAACTCCTCTTTCGAATTGAATTCTTGATTGACGACAACTCCTGGGAGATGGGATCAACACATCCAAATTATTAGCAGTGTTACCTCCTGAAAGAGTCTACATTCCGTCCCAGGAGATTGGGGACAACTTTCCTGACGCACAGTAGACACACAGATCTCCCAGAGAGAAGAGCAGGGGCCAGATGACATGTTCTCTCCTTATTCTCAGCATTTTACTCACACATAAGGAATGACGGAAGTCTGTGGGTGGTGTGTATGTAACTGTTCTGCAGGAGCTTTCTTCTCTAAACTAAGGTCAGAGAAGATAATCCTTTATTAGTCCAGCAATGGGAAAATTTGCAGTATTACAGCAGCAAGAGTCAAAATAGGAATAAGTAACATCCAATACTTAAGTATAAGGAATATAAAAATATATATAGAAATATAGAATGTAAATATGAATGTAATTAAACTAATAAATACATTGGAAAGACAGGAATAATATGTGCAATGTGAGAATATGTACAGTGTATGGATTGCACATGAACCATTGATATTGCAGACAGATAAATATAGCACAGTGAATATTGCACAGTTGAGAGAGTTAAAGTCCATAATGGTGGTGCATGTAGTTTTACCAGGAGCAGAGCAGGTTGTACAGTCTCACTGCTGCTGGAAGGAATAATCTGTGATACCTCTCCTACAGTGACAAATGTGGACAGCATCTTTCTCCAGGAGTCCGATTTGTATCAGCAACACAAGGCAACGTTTTGCTTTCCTGTCTGAGAGAACACTTATTCAGATGATTAACGGTATCATTCTGATCGATGGATTGAAGTCATTCATTAGCAGAAAGGTCAGACTGACGAACTGCAAAAAAGGGGCAGTATGGAGGCATTTTATGTTTTTATGAGATTCAGCCCTTCCAACAAACTCATGTTAAGAAATTAAATAAAAGTATCCCTGATTATAAAATTTCCCATTTTCAATTTTTCTATCCAACATGAGAAAAACTGAAAATATGGGATCAAAATCTTTGTTATACTAATCTTCATTATACTGACTAATATGGCGATGAAAAGAAGCATTTCAAACTTTCTGTTATTCATCTTTTACACAGGGATTAATCCTTACTCAAATAATTGCTCAAAGCTAAGTAGAAGTCAGTCAAGACAGCTGAGTGGCACTGAATGGCATTTGTCATTGTAAAAAAAACCAACTAAATGAAAAGTGTATTTACCCTGTGAGCACAGTGAAGTGCAAGGACTAGAACGGAACACGTTGTGCCCTACAGGCAGGGTGTTGCACCTTGTAAATATGGATCTGGGCACCAAGTTCTGTTCCGTTACACTGAGAGTGACACTCACCCTTGTAATTCACCACATTTCATTTATGAGCGAGTGTTTAGTGAGTCAACACAGAATGCACTATGCCATTATATCATTTGGGTGTTGCCTTTGTCGTGTGACTTGCATTTGAACAGCGAAAGATTCAAACAATTTTTCTGTTTGTGTACAAGATTAGTTCTCAGTGTAATGTTTGTATAGTTCCAAAGGAGGACAGTTGGAAAAATAAATAGTTGATAGGAAAGTTTTACCACGGGCAACTTTCTTGCATGGGAAAAGTACTGAATGATATTAGTAAAATATGGTTATTTTTTTATGAGCACGAAAAAACCGTAAAAAACTATCCAGCGGCACAAAGACACAGGGGCTTATTGGGAAACACCAGGTGTCTGTACTACAAGACAAGACATATTCTGCATCTGTTCATTCTCTCGTTTCACTGAACCTTACATTGTATTATGGAGCTGGTTATCATCTGTCTCAGTTTATTTAACTCTGGGGTTTCTTATTCAGCTTTGAACATGTTCATGTGGAACCGCTAATTACACGCAGCATCATCAGAACCATGAATAGATTATGACAGGATTGTTGGTGTCAGATTTTGTTTTAAAATGCTGATCCCCTGAGATTTTTTAACACAAGTCCAGAGCCAGGAAGAAAACATGTGAGCGGACTAAAACAGCAAAAAAAAACGATCAATGAATGATGTGTGATAGAACATTTTGGCATATAGGGCTGTGTGAATGTGAATGTGATTTTAAGTGTGAAGCCAAGTTCACACAGACAACAACAAGTCGGCTAATTGCTATGCAGTTCACGTTACATGACGTTGAGTTGTGATCGGGAGTCTTGCATATTCACTGACTGGCGACAGGAGGTCACACACTGCGTGATCCTTCACCAGAACGAACCCTGAGCGTCTCGGGCCGTGTTTCTCTGTCCGAAGCTGACCTAAGCCTGATGCAAACAATGTGAGCTGCAGTAAGTTTGGGTTATTGCTTGCTTTCCCTGATTACAGACAGTGTAAAAAATCAGGGGGCACCTCACCACTACATCACCACCCTCACCACATCGCCCCACTCTGGGCGGAGTTGGCTGGAGCTGTCGCCGACTCCGACTAAATCTACAGCAGGTTGGAATGAGCCCGCGATGGATCTGGGACTCGTCTCTGAGCCTCTATAATGACATCTTTAAACAGCTCACAAATAGTGATTGGTGGCTTCTCTCTTTCTCTCCCCCTCTCTCTCTCTCAGACCACAGCCACAATATCAACACTGATCACCACATAATGATCAATGCTTTGATTTGGAAAATCTTTCTTCATAGCAGTGCATTCACGCATTTATTCATCCCCTCAGCTCGTTCTCTTCCTCTCTCTCATGCTAACACACACACACACACTCACACACACTCACACACACACACAACGTGTCATCAGAAACATCTGTCAACTCACAAAACTCTCAGAATCAACATGTTTTTTTTCATTCTTCACACACAGTGAAGTGAGATCTGATGTCAAGTGAAAGAAAGTTTGGGTTGGTCTTGTTAGTCACGATAACCCCGCCCCCAGCCTCTGATTGAGGTGGTCCTTTCTTCTTGACCTGCAACGAGTTGGTGCCACCCTGGAACCCGATTTCTTGACCCAGAGCCGGTTCTTTGGTTGTTGAAACACAAAGAGTAGGCATTTGCTCCGAACCGGCCCTTGGGAATGTCTTGGTAGAAAAGGGCTATGAGCGTTGGCTCAGATTATTAAAGTGCCATGTAAATTCAGTTCATTTTAAATGTACCAGTTTTTACTCTTGTCACTTCTACATGTGTAAACGACATATTCAGAGTTAGAATTCGTATATGCCACGGCAAGAGACGCGGGCGTGAAATACAGTGCGGTAGCATTGACTAGATGTGAAACAGCAGCGAGGAGTCCCTGATGCGCTGTTACTCTCTGTTGTATGAAAGGACCTGACCTCCCACCAGCCGCCACTGGCACCAGCTCACATCTCCGGAGCCTCAGGCATACTGAAATGATCTGCAAATTATTTTGTCCATTTACATCACAAAATAGTTTTGAGAGCAATAAATGTGTGTTTTATGGACAAAATAAGTCCGTACGACATGACAATACATTTGCCATGAGGCCGTGCTTAACAGGCTGGGCTGCAAGAAAACCAGACCCCGATGCAGGGAGTTAAGTTGGGGATAAATTTATGAGCTTTATAAATATTAGTTGACGATCCAGAACCCTGGGCACTTTCCCATTTCATGCAGTGAGATTTCTCTTGATCTTTATTGTAACACACTTTATAATGTGGCCCAGTGCAGAAAACTCAAATGGTACCATGGGGATAGCTAAATGACTCAGAGTTATTTCAGAGGTTAGGTAAAATAGTCTGTTCCTTATTTTCATACATATGCTCATTTTGGGCATACCTTCTGTATTTTCGTCCCACTCAACTTTCCCATGTCTCGGATCTGCTTGAAAAAAAACATTACCTTCATTTCCATTATTTATCTTTTACACTGAACAAGTTTTATTCCAATAATTACACTGCAGAGATGATGTCTGGGTCTTTACCAGAGTCTGGAATCACCTCCATTACGAAGCGATTTGAGAGAGCTTTATTTTAGAGTTAATGAACTCTGAACTTCTATTTGAGGGTCAAAGCAGTTAAGTTTAATTTTTCACAAAAAAGACACAGCACATGCTTTCTGATCTGGTGCCTGTGTGGAGTGTATGACATGCAATCAAATATCAACTTTAAAATCAAATATCAACTGCTCTGATCAAGGTTTGGTTCTGTTAGATACAAAGCAAACTTGTTCGGAAAAGGTCATGGTACCTTGGTAAGGGAACGTTTGTCCATCGTGATTAAGATATTAACAGCTTCGGAATCAGAAGTACTTTATTAATCCCCGTAGGGAAATTCAAATGTTACAGAGCCCCTGAGAAAGAGTGGCTTTGTCCTGACTGTGCAAATATTGGTTGACAAAACCAGTTCAGTTGTTTTTTAAAACAGGAGGCAGCAAACAAAGTGATTCATTACAATAGGATACATAGGAAGGACTCCATATACAAACTTAGAGATTTACAACCAAGTCCCAAATTGACCTTTTACAACTGAGCAAGCTAAATCTATGAAATGACTTTATATATTATAGTTGATAGCTAGCAAGTGGAAAGTGATTTGGGAATTCAGGACATTTGACATGTCTCCCATGTCTAACTCATGTTCTTTCTTGATTCACCCATCCAGAAAAAATGTGTCCCCCTCCATACAAGATTTTGAGGCTCCACTTCTAGGGAGTGTGTGCGTATCTGTGTGTTGTGTACATCCGTGTTATTTTGGAATAAAATCTCATTTTCGGAGGGGGATATCATTCAAACATCTATGGACAGTATATGCAAAGCATTTGATCCACAATAAGACTTTCCTTGAACTCCTGCTGCAGCCCGAGCCAGTAAATATGAACGGGGCTGACCATGTGAACTCCTCTGAGAAATAAAAGTCATATCTAATTCAGATGACGACTTGCAAGAGCCAGTTTCAACAAATGAACCAGTCCAGTGTGCTGGCAGTGGTGAAGGTGGACATTTTGTGATACTTATGTAACGTGAAGTACTTTTGGTCCATTCTAGCCAAATCAAAATGGCGTCAATGGATTTAACATGGACACATGATATCCCTGCACCAGGGCAATCTTTTCATTAGGTCTAAATAGTTTAACGCCACTTAACACAGGACCTATAGTTGGTTCGTGCATCCAACAGAGGATGAATCAAAATGATTTTGATCACCTCATCACTTTTACTGTAGCGCAGCCAAAAGAAAAAAAAAATATTCCAAGTGTGCACAAATGGACAGGCAGCCAAGAAATTCATAGAGTACATTTATGACCCCAGTGAATCACCCTTTTTTAAAGATTCGGACAATTTCTGACGTTGGAAGTGAAAACTGTGAAATTTAAACAGACAATCCAAACTCCAAATGAGATTGTGTTCAAGTTTGCCAACAGGGTTGTTAAAATGTTTAAACTCATTCCCATTGTATTTAAACAACCATGTGATATGACAGCATCACATCTGACACATTATACTGTAAAGATTTGTTTCAGTGTCTTTAATACAATACAATACATTAATTACATTAAAAGTCATAATTCAAAATGTAGTCGAACAACTCATCCACATGTTCAATTCCTCCCAAGCAGACAACCACAATTCATTATACACCTGTCTAGATGTAGCACCAGTTGTCTGTCTACAGTTAGGTCCTCGTCCACTACAGATTTCAGTTTAAGATTCTGTCACTACATGATCTGGCATGTTTCAAAACATTTAACCCCTTAATCTGCTCCGAGACCTCTGAGATCAGAAAATCAAATCTTGTAGAGATCCCATAATCCAGGATTAACCAGGATCATCTGGGACAAAATTCAGCAGAATCAGTGCTTTAGTTTAAAAAGCGGTTAAAAACACACCTGTATAGATGTACATTTTATATTTTTTTTATATTTTACTTTATTGTTTCAATGTTCTGTTATTGTTGTTATTGCTGTCTGCATGAGTATGATTAGGTTTTGCTAACTTTGCACCTCTGGTTTTGAAAGTGCTATAGCAATAAAGTTTATTATTATTCACAGGAGTAATTATTAACGCGTCTGATAAAATGGTTGTGGTGGTCAAAGCCACAATATCCCATGTGACGCCAATTTTATAGTACGATATTGTAAATGATGGTCCTCACGTTAACCCATCATATGGTTAAGTCATCAGAGTAATAAACTAATCCCAACCCTGTATGACAAGTCCTCCCACTGAATAATTTATTCAGGCAGAATATCTGCATCATGGTTCAATGGAAACATCAAACTTCAAAGCTCCAGTATTGCTAAAATATTGAAAATAAATGACTTGAGCATCTTATATTGCCACAAAAGTGATAAAATAAATTGAATTGAAAACACTGCGTGTCAGTATTTAGACACCAGTGATTTTGAGTTACATGTTGGTATTTGACAACCTGGTAATATACAAGAGATATTCAAGGGCAACGTGAAATCATGGCAAATCAGGCTAACATGATGGGTACAAACACAGTGTCTTGACAAACAACTTCCAATTGTGAAGTACAGACTGTTTAGCTGGTGTGCTGTCGCTACTATCATTACTTATATTTATTTTTAAGTCTCAGCTAAAAATGTGTATTGTCTATTTACTATGGGTGCTGGTTTATTATTGATCTTTTATATCTATTATTATTATTATTACCATTATCCTATGTGTACTTCTGTATTTTTACTATTTGTTTTGTTGTTGTGCAGCACTTTGTGTTGAAAATGAAGTTATTATTGCTGGTGGATTGTGGTGGATACAGGTCTGTGTGGTATTCTCTGTGGGGAGATTTGAGTTGACCTGGGTCTTACAGTTCATGAAAGGGTGGCCTGGGTCTGTCTCTGTACTCAGCTCAAGGAAGGAAGCTGTTGCAGGACCTGTAATGGAGACCCTGATGGTCTGGCACTTGCTTCCACATGGAGTGAAGAGACATTGGCAGGGGTTGATATTAAGACATGGTGAGGACCTTGCAGGAGCACTGTGCCTCAGTGCTGGATTCCCCTTGTCCAGATCAACGTGGTCCCCTTGAGCTCAGATCATTTTTTTCTAAGCAGTCGTGCAGTACTGTGACAGCATCCTATGGGCAGACCTTGATCTGTTAGAATGGTCTGGAAAGTTTCATGAATGGTCAGTATGCTGAGAATGGCAAGACAGAAATGTAGTCTGTAAAGCCCAGGAGGTATTCTATTTGTTTGTGTAAACACATTTCAGTATATTTGAATCTCTTGTATTTAACTTGACTCCAATGAATATGAAAAAGTCAACAGAGTTTTGCTGAATGTCGTTCACTGACACCATTGTGCAGCTTTCACATTGCACTGGCAATAGGATTGCGTTGACTTTGAAAAACTATTGAGGATCTGACATTACCATCGCCTCTGATCCCTGGGTAACAGATATGTTGCTAACATGTTAAGATGTTGCTGTTGTATCATTGTCATTATCACTTATTCAATCCAAAAGTGGTTGCCATGGCACCCAGTAGAGGGCAGCTGTTACGACGTTAAACCGGCACAAGCATAAGTTATATTTGGTAACATATATTTGCCTATGTTACAGCTAGAAAAAATGATTGGTGACCAAGGTGTCAGATACACAGGCTTCCAGTCTCACTGAGATTGATTTTAAAATTATTTTACTTGTTTACTTGTTACTTGTTCTTAATGGTATGGTGTTGAATCCATATCTGATTGTTTATCGGAGTATGTTCCAAACCGTTTCCTCAGGTCTTCTACCGCGGGCTTGCTCAATATGCCAAAAACAAACTATAAAAAGTTTGGGGAAGTAACTTTCTCTTGCTATGCACCAAAGGTTTAAGACGAACTCCCAGCACACATCAGACAAGCTTCTTCTGTTGATAGTTTTAAGTAGTAACTCAAGACCTATTTCTATGATCTGGTGCCATCTTTTAATTAATTTTATCTGTTTTATCTTTATTGTTTCATTTTTTTAATATTTACTTATTTTTCCTAAGTCTTTGTTTTATTGCTTACATGTTCTCATTGATCTCTTATTTCTTGTCTTTGATTTTATTCTAAAACACTTTGAGCTGCATTTTATCTAAGAAAGGTGCTGTATAAACACATTCATTATAATAATTATAATTATAATAATAATTATACACTAGCACTCGGTTCACTTTGGTGGAAATGGGTATATGAGCAGAGTAGGGTGAAGAGGCCATCGACCACGTGGAAGTGATTTTCATCAAGACCTGGCTTCACCTTCCTGGCCTGCTCTGATCCTGCTCTATAATTGTTAGATGAGAGGGAGGGGGACTTTTCCTCCCTCACTGGAGGAAGCCTGGGGGGGAACCGCCGGTCCCTGTCGGCTCTGTATCTGTCAGTTCACTGTGCGTCCATCCTGCCACCCTGCGACTCACCCTGCCGGTTGGAAGCCATAAATGTGTCAGTAACCCAGAGGAACGTCTACTGTGTGAATCCTGGCCTTACCCGCTTCATGCACTCAGCCAACCCTTCCTAAATCATTCAGTTAGGACAGTAGCAGTGAATGACATTTCCCCCAGGCCCAGAGGACAAAGAGGTAAAAGCAAGGCCAGGGGGGAAAGTCATTCCCCTCACTGTTCTGATAGCTAATACAGTAAACAGCCACTCCAGTGGTAGGTACTTGCTATCATATGCTGTTGTTTCAGTCACATAAGGGTAGTTCAAGCAGTGTTTGTGGAGAAAAGGTGGAAATTATTCTTTTTAATATTGAAATTACATCACAACAATGGTTTGCAGTAGTAAAGTAGTAGTCAAACCACTCATCAGCTCAATGTCATATTAAATATGGTGCTATGCTAATGTAACACAAGACGGAGCTCCACCTAAATATCCCACAAACGATCATTGCCATCTTTTATTGTGACGACATTTGTAGCCAGAGTCTGAACCTCACTGATTCTGGGCTGGAGCTGCGATATTGAGGTCCCGCTGACACACACGCTCTACCAATAGCAAGTCAGTCTCATCTGTCAGTCATAATGCTTGTTTTATGGCCTCAAATAACTGCGGTTTTCTGTGGCGGTAATGAGGGTGCATGTGCAGGCACACAAAGGTCATGCAACGAATTACGAGTGAAAGACAAGAGAACTTGTGCATGCTACTTGCATGTACATGCACAAGTGCAGCTAAAAGTACGAGGTCTGACAGTCTGCGAGTACAGTATATACAGTATATGTCATTGTCCACAAGGTGAATAGCTGCACACAACTGTGCAAAATTACAAGTTAGAGTTTTGTTGTTATAAGTGTCAAACATTTTGGTTCATATGAAACAGTGGCAGGAAAGAACATATGGGGGGCCACCACAGGCTTATTATAATGACCGGGAAAGGGGTGAAGGACTTTTTGAATTATTAATGTATGACATAAAAACACTCTCATACTATAAAATGACAATAGTTAATTTAAAAAATAAGCTAGGGTTCGTCATCATGTAAAGGCTAGCAAAGGCATTCTACACTAAATAAAACCGATTCATGGGGTTCTGATGACACATCTAACACGTGACAAATGCAAAACAAAACAAATATCTCAGGATTAAAAAAGTACAGGACACAGACAAAGATGTCAGGAGAGTTTGTGGTGATGAGAGCCGATGCCGGTGTCGATGTACAAAAACATGGGATCTCTGCAGCAGAATTTATACATCACATCGTGCCTCTGCCTGCTGCACCATCCCTCACCTGAATCCTGCAGAGAGTCTGTTGTTCTGAACACGTGTGTGAAACGAAAACTGCGGAGAAAGTATGTGTGAGCTTGGTGCTGTGACTGTTCATTACTGCAATATACACATGTGGCATCAACACAGTCAATTAAATAATAACGCTTTCATATTTAATCAGCTTTGTGTTGTCTGCAGATTCATATTTTAAAAGGATAATGATGCATCACATTATTGTGTCCTGCACTCATGTGGAATGAAAGATGCTCAACATGAAAACTTGATTTAGGGTTCTAGACGCTGAGCGCAGCAAAGAAAATAACACTCAAACCCCCCCGGCACCAGTGTTCGCACACACAAAGGGGCAGGTTGTCTCTTGTTGTGTTTGAGCTCAGCTCATAATTTCCATACTCTGCTAAACTCTGTTATTTTCTCACGTTGTCTAGAAATCAACACAGTTCTTTTTGTCTTGTTTGTTCTAATTCAAATCCCAGTCGTCAACTTCCCCACATCACACCACTCTGCAGCAGTGGAGGTGCGGTGAGGAGAAGAGTGGGTCTCCTCAGTGGCCCTGACACGTTGTTGTGCTTCTCCAAAGCCATCCCACAATCACACCCACGTTACACAGCAGTTAGCCAGGAGCTGTGGAAATAAAGACAGGATTTCAACATAAGTTGGATTTGTTATACAACGTTTTCTTTTACAGCTGAGAGCAACAACATTAAAACGTACAAAGAGAGCATGACTTTGGGTGTTCAATATAATTGTATGTGTGTTTTTTATTACTCCCTCCACATGGTTGGATGATTCTTCAGATCGAGCCTGTTGAGACCTACAAGGAGAGATTCACATTTTCCTGAATAGGCTTTAAAACAACTAGTTTGGTGCCATATACACACAATGCAGGTCGCAATCTTTCTTGAAGCAATTTTACTGTAAAAAAGGTCACAGTCCTGTTAACTTTGAAGTTCAATCAACGCTAATTCCAAGCTTCGACTGTCCAAGTGAGTCAAGTGGAAATCTTTAAATATCAGCCTCTTTCAAACTTAAGTCCCTCTTTGTATCACCCTCTGGTATGGCAAACACTCTGTAGCAAAACAAAAAGGAACGTTGTTCCAAAAGGACATAATAATAGCGGTTATTTGACTTTTCACTTACAAACTCAGAGGAATCTGTCCCAAACTTCAAGCTCTCCATGCTGAAAATGTTCCTTTTGTTTTAGGGGAGGGTCTACCCGGGTTTTCTGTGAATTTCCCAGAAACCTCCATGCTCTATTCATTCAATCGCTCAGGACATCACAGGCTTGGCACCAGGGAGCTGCCACTTGATGTTCGCTTCCGCTGATTCGGACACAATTCGCTCGTACACACCTCCGGGTGATGTGATGTCGTCAGAGTTGCAGTGCACGTATAGACAGAGAGACACACACAGGCGCATGTGAGCATTGTCGTAAGACAGGCAAAGCTTGACGGGTACTGAGTAGTCAAAATCACAATCACCCTTTTTTTACACATGATCACAGTAGTGTGTGTGTGTGTGTGTGTGTGTGTGCTTAGCCTGAAATAACTAAAATACACCTACACTTGTTTAGTTTAAAGTCCATGCATTTGAATGTGTGAGCTGTTGCACACCAGGGGCTTTGGATGCTTGCAGCCGGACAGAGAACTCCATACGTGTTCTGCCAGTGTGTGGTAGCGGTGCTCTTTGTTACTTACTGTTTCCATAATGCAGTTTAACTCTGTAATCTTGCCAACTGCCCGAGGACAGGAGGCCAAGGAGCAGGAGTAGCATCCCCTCTGCCACAAAGTGGACAAGACTTATGTCACGTACACCATCTCAAGCTGCCCAGCTGTGTGTGTGTGTGTGTGTGTGTGTGTGTGTGTGTGTGTGGGTGTGTGTCCCTGGCTGCTCAGAGAATTGATGACAGACTGATGAGTTCCTGACTATAAGAGAAACGGTGAACAACAGGCCAACCATCCGCTCAGCTCTGCTTCTTCCCCTGGACCAGGAGCCTTCTTCCTGCATGATGCACTCAAATTGCCAACACACATAATCCCCCACACACACACATTTCCCATTTCATTAAACGGCTCATAGGAAAAGATCAGCCTTATCTGTTCACTCAGATAACATTTTTCTTAAAATGTCTAAGTCCACCTGTCCTGTGTGTATAAAGAAGAAATGGGATGCTGTAGATTCTCTCAAACCACAAACTGGTGTTACTTCTGCCAAGAAGGTTGTGCTTGTGTTTCAGTTTGCTTGTCTGTTAGTGAGCAGGATTACGCACAAACTTGAGAATGGATTACCACAACACTTGGGGGTAGATGCAGTATGAGTCAAGAATTAACCAATTAACTTTTGGTGAGGGTCCAGATCAGGGGGCAGATTAACAAGTTTTTCCACTTTCCACTTTAATGCAAAATAAAGAACACTTTCTGAGAATAATTCATTGTGTGTCCACATATGAAAGAATTGATGCACACCATCATTGAGATGTGCTTGATATCTCCTGTCATAGCTTCTCTGCTTTGGCTCCGTGGAAGATTTTGAATAGAATACAATGTCCTAGAATGACCTGCTCCTCACATACAAAGCCATTAACTTACAGCCCTCCACTGACAGACAAGCAGTCGCTCAAGTTGAAAAACTGTCTGACATTTGCACTATTTTGAAAAAAATAAAATGCACATGGTAGGAATAGAGGAGGTGATGTTAGACCTATCTATTATAAATATATCAATGGAGAGGCACAATCTTTCTTCAACTTGCAAATCAACATCATTCACAGACCCTCCACTCTGATCAGAGCTCGTGTTATAGGCATGAGAAGAGTTGGTTTTCCTTTGACAGGAGTGGGGTGGTGAAATATATCTAAAATAAGAACTGTGTGTGCTTCGTTGCATTGTACCAAATGTTAGGTGTTTGTTTCGGAGGGATACATGTTCGGTTTCTGACAAGTTTGGGGCTCTTCTGCTTCCATAACATTTTAGTTTTATTTCAAAACATCCCAAAAACACATTGATGTGTTTGTTTTACTTCACTTTGTGTGTGTCTGTGGATATATGTGATTAAATATCCTTAAAGGTTTTTTTTTTCCTCAAATAGAGCTTGTTCTCAAACTCTGAGTCTGCACTTCACTCTCACTTGTATCTGCAGCACCTCACTGTTTTATTTGTGTCTCTGAAGGATTTTACTGGAGGGTTTGTTTATATGTCATCCACGGCCTGATTAATAGAACTTTTTTATTTCTAACAACATTGTAAAAAAAACTGTGACTTTGTTATGCCATAAAAATTATGCAAAAAAAAAAAAGTATAATGACTCATGTTTTAAGAAATATTGAGAACATTTTAAATGCCAAATATACATTATCTTGATGTAAGTAATGAACTGAGGTAGTTTCCTAGTGATTTCTGTTCGTTACATGTTTAGCCTGTTCCCCTGTAGTGTCTCGCCTTCAGTGGTGCTTTAATGCATTAGCATGACTTTGTGGTTACAGTGTCTGCTGGTCAGTCCACCTCTTTAGTCCAGAGTCAAAAACCTCAACACCCATTTGATAGATTGTTGTGAAATACTGAAGACATCCACAGCACCCAGAGAATCCTGCTGACTCAGGTGAACCCCTGACTTTACATCTAGCACCACCATGAGGTTGACATCTTTATTGAAAAGTCTCAGCAACCATTGTATGGTTTGCTGTGAAGTTGTGGAATAATTGTCTCCTACTGGTTTGAATTTGAATTTGTCCAATACTTTGGGTTATGTCCAAATGCCTGCAAAGTTAGTGATATTTCAATCAGCCTCAGTTGTTATTAGTGCTAATTGGTGCGAAATGATAGCATGATAACACACTAAAATAAAAAAGGGAGCATTTTACCTGCTAAAGCATGCAAATGTTATCATTGTAAGTATGTTAGCATGCTAATGTTAGCATTTAGCCTTCGTGCTTCATTCTTCCCTTAAAACATTGAAATCTTATTGAGATTTAACAAGTTGAAAAAAAAGTTTAAATTTAGATTTAAATTTAAGTGAAGAATAAGTGGTCACACTCATCCTGCTAATCATCCCTACATTGCTCATGAGGAGTTTGAACTGAATTTACTGATATACATTTTTACCTCATGTGATAAAGTTTCACTCAGACAAACTTGAACAAACCAGTTACAGTAAAATATTTTATTTAGAAATGATTATTCATTCTGAAAATAAGTTTAAGAAATCCAGTGATATATGTAAATAATCAATAATCAGGTTAAAGTGCAAAAATACATTTTTGATATAATGCATCTGTACAAAAATATCATTGGAATGTGATATTGAAAAGGATGAAAATTTATATACGAACATGGCTTTAATCATTCTTTGTAAAAATACATGAGAGTCGTGTCCCTTTTTTTATAAAGTCTTTGGATTATAAGCTTCTGAGCAAATTATTTGCACTGAGCAGCCACAGGGTTTTTTTTTAAGGTCGATTTCACATTCCACACATCCACTGGGTTCTCTGCCAAGTCAGGCTTTGATAACTAAGCATACACTTATCCACAAAGGCTTATTTCAGTATTATGTCTTTAAGAATTGTCTGGTCAAATGTTCCATCCTTGAGGAGTGTCCACACAGAAACAGAGGGCTCTCTTTCTACTGCTGAAAGTAAAAAGTCTTTGGTTGTTCTTTGCCTATTGTCGTCTTTGGTCATGGTTTTTCCAGTGTCCCCGTCCTTCCCCTGCTGGCAGAGTCGATCACTTGATCTTGGCTGGCTTCAGTTCTTTGACCTGCATGTGTAATGTTTTGTGGACTGCAAGAGTCCTGGACTGACAGAAGCCCTTCCCGCACTCCTGACATTTGAAGGGCTTTTCTTTGGAATGAATGTACCTGCGAAAGAGAACAGAGTGTAATGTTAATATCCAGATCATGTCAGATGTCAGTCACCATCCGTACAGAATTGGCAAACATTTGTCAACATTCATGATCCTCCCAAACCAATCAATAAGCACATTATTCAGAAGCAGTTCGTATGAGCATGCCTGCTTTGATACTAATGTGTGTTTAGGTTCAGGAACAAACACTATGTGGCAGTATTCATGTTGGGGGTAGGTTCTGCTGGAGCGTTATCTAACCTCTTGCTGTGAGAGATTAACATACTCCAGACCTCATTAAAACCAAAACAAACATTAACATTCTTGATCATTGTCTCTGCCATCGTTCAGTTTCCTATGCCTTGTTTTCTTCCGTGCAGTCAGCCGCTATAGCGCACATTTCCACCAACTCAGGAAGCTGAGCAGAGTCACTACACCCTGATGATGCTCACGGAGAAGCGGTTTAATACGTGAGTTGCTACTGATCTAACACACAAGTGGGCACAAATTTTAAAAAAAGCTGTGCTTGCCATGTATCTTAGCTATGTGATCAGGCTGAGCACAAGGACACGTTTCCATGGACATCCTGTATCAAGTGTAATCACAAACTGCACAAGAAAGCAAAAGATGTGGAGCAAACATTCTCTTGCATTCACCTTTAAACTGTTTTCAGCTTTCCAATGCAAGAGATAACTTCCCAACTCTCCCTGTAATATTCTTGATATTTTCATTTTCGTCAATTTATTTGGTAACAATAAGCTAATGACATATAAATGCCAGTTTCAAATACTTGAAATCTCTACATAGATTCATGTCGGTGGACTAAACTATTTTTATTTAATGAAAAAACCCAAAGTAGCAAACTCCTAAATTTAAAATATGTAGCTCCTCACACCATCAAAAAAGAACCCCTCAAATCAATCCATCATTTTCTGGAGAGTGAAATAATCCAGTGTGAACATAGTTTTCTATCTGGATGCTGTATCTTCATTATTTGCAATAATAGTTGAATTTCACAACTAAACCTGTCTCCGTTAAGACGTACAGCTTGTCCACACAGGAGGTGTTTCAGCAGCGTCTTTCAGTTGTCTGACTGGTGTGCATAATAAGCTTGTATTCTAAACAGGCTGTTAATGGCCTGCGGAATGGCTCACATTTCACTAAACATGAATCAGAGCCTATTTTTGCACTTCAAGTCTGTTTTCTTCCAATTTACACGCTACTGCAATGACTGTGTGATGGGCATTGCTAAATGACCTGCACTCCGTACGGTGCCGGAACGCATCTCGCACACAAGCCGTCAGAGAACTAAAGCCACTCCTCACACTCTGCCTCCTGTGCAGACATGGTGTCACATGTTTGAAGATCATCAATAAAGTCAACATCATGCGCATTGTCTGTGGGAAGTGTTAGAAAACAACTGCTGGGAGCAGTGAGCCACAGCTCTGGCACTTATCAAGCACTTTTTAGTAGATGCAGGTTCTCCTGGTGTAGTTGGGCAAAACAGGAGGAAAATGTGCTGCATCAGGTTCAGTATGTGCTGGAGTTCAGTTAGAAACAGTGTATTCAAGCTAAATTGGTGAGTATCTTCCAAAAGTTAACTCTGGAAATCTGGATGAAAAGTTGAGTTCAGAGACGTGAGAAGTTAGTTAAAGATTTGGGGAGCACACTGTCTCCTGGATGGCAGCCATGGTGCTGCATTCAGATACATAATGACCAAAGTGGTAAAACTAGAAGGGAGAAGTGGAACTCTCACCTAGCACACCTAGCTAATCGCTTCCTGAAGGGAGCACGTTGGTCAGATTGACAAATACAAAAAGTAATGCAACAAATACAAGGTTCTGTTCTATAGTTCATTTGACATGATGAGCCTGGTTCTCACCTGTGGTCCCGAAGGTGGTCCTGTCTTCTGAAGGCCTTGTGGCAGATATCACAGGTATACGGCCTCTCGTCCGTGTGCGTTCTCTCGTGGATCAAAAGATTGTAGGATTTGGTAAAATGGCGGCCGCAGAACTTGCAGACAAACTCTTTCTTGGTCTTGGAGGGCAGTCGGCCTCGGCTGGACTTGCGTTCCGGTGAGGAGAGTTTGGTCACATCCAGGAGGCATCCAAGGCCGACTGAGGTCGCGTGGTGAGGTGACGCCTGTGCTGCTGCAGCGGCACCCGTCATGCTCAGGTCCTCTGCCTTCAGATGATCGTCCTGGGTGGCTGCTGCCGCCAGGTTGGCAAAGTCAAAGCGGGGCTTGTTCTTGGAGCTCTGCAGCAGCCCTGCGGCACCCTGCTTGGGTTGCAAGAGGTGAGGGAATATGGGGATGGAGGCCATGGAGGAAAACTGAGCCGGCAGCTTGGAAATGGTGCAGCGGGGCAGAGCCAAAGGCGGGTAGCCGAGGGTCCACTGATGGAGATGGATGGCGTGTAAGGCACTGAAGCTGTAGATGCTGTGAAAATGGTCTGCTGGCAACTGGAGGCCGGTGGAGCTCTGGAGGAGGGAGTAGTTGGCCAGCTGGAGGGATGGGTGGAGAGGCACGGGTGCTGGCAGAGTCTTGCTACCCATGGCTGCTACGCAAAATCCAGGTCTTCTGGTAGAGACAAAAACATTAGAAGATGAAAATATGCAACAATGTGCAACATTCACTGTGACTTCTTATAATCTTGTATAATCCTCTAATGTGTTTCACAAGAAAATGAAAACACTGAGATCTAACATGACCAGAAGGTTTTCTCATAAGTTGCTACTGCAAAACACAAAAGCACACATCAATCTTGTAATCACTGAACCTTGTAAATAATACTTAAGAGCATCATTGTGCAACTACCAGGGAATTTTTTTGACTGAGAGGTCTCGGGTGTTTCCAAGGTTCGTGCTTCTTGGTTTATTTATGTGTGACGTGAAGCGGCTGAATTAATATGAGGTGAATTATTTTTCTCACATTGAAATCAGTCAACATGCTTGATATGTTAATTACTGGTGCAACCCACTCACCACCCCCACCTACACAGAACCCCAGTGCTTCACCACACCCCAACAACAACAACACACACTTCTGTCAGGAGTCAATACACATCCAGTCTGGCTGATAAAGCGGATGGAGGGGGGCTGATTGTCGGCTTATTGAGGCTGTGCATGTGAAAGGCACTTCCTGTTGGATCCACACCATCGAAGGCTTTTAAAGTTATAGGAAGTCTTTGTCAATTGCATATTCATACGTCACTTAGTAAAATATTTATTAGATTAAGAAGCTCAATGTTAAATCGGTATTAATTGATTTGGTCTGAAAAGAGTTTTTTCAGGTTTGATCCTTTAAGGTTGATGTTAGTAGTGGTATTAGAATAGGGATTATAATTACAGTAGGGATGGAGATTAAAGATCTAACCACTGCTGATGGTCCCCATGAGTGTGCTTGTGTGTGAATGTGTGGTAAATGTGTCAGCAAATGTGTACACAAAATGCTGTGCGCTAACAGACGAGTTAGACAAAGCTGTGTGTGTGTGTGTGTGTGTGTGGAGATGGGGGGGGATGGGAGGGGGGTTCCTGTTCTCAGAAACATAACATGCCCAGGGCTGTTGAGGGCAGAGACACAGAATGACAGTGTTCAGCCAGAGAAATACCTGTGAGCTGTTAAATCAGGTTTGATAAGCCGGAATAACAATAGACAATAATGTATCTTTGTCTGAGGCAGACGCTGATGGACAGGAGCCACGGCAGCTCCAAGTCCCACAGGCCACTCCTCATCATCTCCCACAGCAGACCTGTCTACTCATCCAGCACCGCTCACACAGACCTGTGAGCTGCTGCATTTCCGAACACTTTGACTTTTCACTTTGACTTTTATTGTTACCTCTAGGAAAAAGTTACCATGACAGATCTCCACTTGAAATGACTTTGGTATTTTCTCTACTACTGTTTTACAGGGAATGATTCTGATAAAACACTAGAATATTCAGTGATATTATTAAATAAAACAAAATATGACACATTGTTCCAGATTAAACTGCTTACTTGTTATTGCAGCAGTAAATCCAGTAATATGGTATTTGGTAATTTAACAGTTTTGGTTCAACTCTATTTTAAGCTTTAATGCTTTAACATTTCTGTTTTATGTCTTCTACCACTGTAGCTATCGTTTCAGACGAGGACTGACAAAGGAGGGAAAAATATGAAATTCGAAGATTCAAAACATATGACAAAGTCATAAAACATGACATAGGGTGGTAACTTGCAGTAAAACCAGTGGTATGTGTGACCCCAACATACTGTTCACATGCCAAGTATCAGTACTAATGTCACATAAACGTTTCATTTTTTAATTTGTGTACATACATTTACTTTAATTAACCATTTTAGTCGAGGCGTCTCCTACTGATCACTTTTTTTGATGAATTTAGCCTTTTTTTTTTCTCACTGTGGTGTTTCTGGGAAAGGACGTCATTGTTTCTTCCACCATGTAGTTACAGCGCAACTCAGTCAAACAAACACATCTGTAATCGTAACCTGGGAAAACACAGATACATTTTTCCTCAGTTTTTTTTGACTCACTTGTTACCAGATCCGTAATTTATGATAATGGTCTTATGAGTTGTGACAAGTTAAAACCATTTACTGAGCATGTGTCAGGCTTCTTTTTGTTTTTATACATATATATAAAAAAATATATGAAAATACACCTCTTTACACTTTTTAACCCATGGAGCCGACACTGGATTCATCCGTGCAAGCTCACATTGTTCAGAAACATATCCCTGCTTGTAGTAACACTAGTATAATAACGATAATATTACATTGACATAACTAGTACATTTGTGCGAAGTACATTTGAACTTTGATGAGGGGAAAATAAGTATCTCCCAAACATATTACAACGTAAAAAACTTTAGGTTTAAGCAGAATGCCTAAGATTGTAAATCCTTTTTCAACTGTGCATCAAATAACTGTGACTTCATTACCACCTGTACAGCGCAGGACTGTGCTGCTCAAACAAAGACAATGCGTGGAATTTGTATTGATTTAGTCTTTGCAGTAGGTTGTTATAATGTCTTCCTGCAGCGAGGGATCATCTGCATCTGATTATAATACAGGCACAGAGCGCAGAGTTTACATTTTTGTAGCTTTATCCATGCTGTAATAAATGTAGTAAATGGGGGGAATTAGAAAGGCCTTAACCTCGAGCCTGAGGCCACGCGGCTCGTCCAATAAACTCCAGCGAAGTAGTTGTAATGAGGAGCACTGGAGCTCAAACAGCCCCCTGTGGTCTGTTCCTTTCTGATCATGACGCAGAAGTAATTGACTTTTACTTAGGAGGTCATTAGAGGAGATAAGTGGTGTGCTGCTGAGCCTCTCCTCACCTTTAACCCTTTGAAGTCTGCATACCACGGACCTCCAGAGCCAAGCAGCCATGTGGGGCTCTGCTTCAGTCCCAGACTGAGATCTGTATTGTGAAGAGTGAGATGCTGCTTCTCACCTCCGTGTCAACGTAATCAGGCTGGGTGCAGTACACACACAGACCCAGAAATTATTAATGCTAATCACTTAAACTATGGAAAACACTGAGGTTACCTGCCATGTCCTCAAGTCTTTTCTATATGCTTTTGAATACGTTGGGCGATAGCGACGTACCAAGACTGACACAGGGTGGGTGTTGTGTAATCTGATTCCAGTTACTTACGCTGGGTATATTTTAATTTTACCCGAGAGCTGCAGTGACATTAGATGGAAAAATGGCAGAATAATACCAGTTATGCCCCACTATTTTTTCCCCCAGTAAAGGTTTACAAACAGTAAATGATATGGTTAAATAGTGAAACTCAAATTAAACTACCTCCTGTGGTGCTGGTAATAACTAATTCATATACCCTCTCATAGCTAAAACCAGTAGTTAACTACCTTTTGCACTTGCAGCCCTTGAAAATCAAATGTCACTGCCTTGTGGATCTGAGTTGTGAGCAGGTCAACCACACTGAGTTGTTTGAGTTGACAAACTAAATCAAATAATTCAGTCTCTCACGAAAAAAAGAAAGAAAAACCAAAATCAAAGAAAGGCAGAAAAATGAATTGGCAGCAGTAACTATAACTGATGTGAGCTTTTTTTTTTTTCTTTGAAAATCTTTGGCACTGTTTTATCTCAGGAGCCCTCAGGACCACTGCTGTGACCACGGTTTTATAAGAATAACAGAATAATAAATTACTAACAACTATCAAGTGAAACAGTAGACATATAACGTCTTGAGAATCGCCACGCCTTACGTACAGGAATAATCAGACATACGAAGGATCGTTAGCGTTCTTGTGATGTATTTGATCTGAGTCGACAAAGTTCACTTTTGTGGCAAAATCAGTTCTTCATTAACTTTTTTTGAAATGTGACTTTCACATGAATGCTGCTGATTTCTGCTCGCTCTTTGTTCCCTCCTAAAAAAACTACAAGTCAACCACGTACGGACGCCTCGGGGCTGAACCACACCTCGCTGCCTGTTTCTATTTTATTTAGACATACAGTGTTCACTTATTTATATCTTGCGGGATTTAGTCGGAAATCCTGGGCCTTTTGAGGCCTTAAACATTAATACATGCACCGTCTCAGATTGTTCTAGTCTCATGTAGGAGCAGCACTTATATACACAACGTGTCAGCCAACGACACCAGATACATTTTTGATCAATCCAAAAAAAGATGTATATGAAGTCATTAAAAAGCATTACCATCCTGATATGTCAAATGAAAATGCTGCCTATACTCATGTCCCACATTTAAACATAAAACAACACAAATTCTCTGACTTGTTATACTTCTGAAAAGTTAGACTTCTATTGTAATGGAGCTGAGTGCAGCTATTTTGATTTGAGTGAAACATCTGGATACTTCTCTCACACTGACTAACATTGTGGCAGGAGATGATGATGATGATGATGCCCCCCACCCTCATCTCTCTCCTCGCTGACACTTCGACCATGACCTGATCTCCATGATCTGAGGTGTCAAGGCCTTTGACCCCCCCCCCCCCCCCCCCCTCAGACCCACACCTGCCTCTCAGGCCTCTTGTGATGCATATGCGCTGCGTTTGATCCGAGGTTTCATCCAGTGGAGCAGCATCGTTCATTAAAGGTGAAACACGGAGACGCGGTCACAGAGTGGAGGTGTCAGAGAGCAGAGGGGAATCTCCTCTCTCTCTTGTTTGGATGATGTTTACTCAGACCGCTGCGGTTAGCTGCTCGAATCATATTTTAAACGCTTGTTTGCAGATGAGGGTGAATGAGCCAAAGGAGATGAATATGCATCTGAATTAAAGGAGCAGTTTTATCAGACTGATTTCCGTAGAGAGACGATTACAGACCTAGCGTGCCACTAATAACAAAGTGCAGATAATTGTGTTTGGAGTCTTGCTTGTGTGCAGAGAAAGTGCAGAGCAGCTTATAAACTATATTCCTGAGATTTCCCACTAACACATCTGCTGGGAAATAAATCAAAACTTCATGCTTTTTAATAAACTCATACAACAATGAGGTTTTAGTGGATAAAGTCATGTGTTTTGGCTGAAACGTCACTGCCATTTGATTCAAAATCAAAATCTTGCCATTAAATACAGTTGAACACAAATTAAAAAATCTATATTAATATTGATTTATGGTAATAATTTGAAAGAGTTGAATGCCACCTGCTGCTCAACGCTTCCTTATTGCTTTTAGGTTGAATTCATCATTAAAATACTTTCATTAAATTGTTATGTTGGAAAAAAATCATTGATCATTTCATACTTGGAAAAGATGCGAAACTATCGTACATACAACTTTTTGATTTGAGTTTATAAAATTAAAGTGAAGACTTACCCGATCAATATATGTTTAAATTCTCCCTCTGCAGCGCGGAGGTCCTGCCGGGGGGGGGGGGGATCGTGGCGCGTAAGCCCGCAGAACAGCCTTCTGGCGGTGGGATGAGTCAGTGAGACGGCCGGAGCGGCAGCATGTTCCCGCTGCTGCTGCCTCTGCGTCTTCCCTCCGAGGTGAGGCTGAGCGGATCGGGCTCTGGTGGTGTGTGCTGGTGGTGTGTGCTGGTGTAGTGTGTGCTGGTGCAGCAGCTGTACGCCTCTCCTCTCCAATGGTATGCGCTCTCAGCTGCCGCCGCCTCTTTATTACAGCGCAGAGTCCGACTCCTACTGGCGCGTCACTCAGCCAACCCATATACAAAAGAAAATAACACAACAGGACACAGGACATCTTTCTGCTGGATGATCCAATGGCGCCAGGCAGAGGGAAAAAACTCTGGTTATGCGTTAATGTTTCATTCGGCTCCGTGGCGCACGCTGCATGGACAGGAGTGGTTATATGGAGCTGTGCGCACACGCACCTTGGAACCAAATAGAAAAAATGAATCCAAATAGAATCTATGTAGAAATTGTGTTTTAAACAGTCAAAAGAATGAGCCAAGAATTATTCTGACACTTAACTGTGAACGAGAAAATGAAAGAGTGCATGAAGGCCATGTCTGTGCGTCTCTACACTGTGCGTGTTAACTTGCCTCATGTTTGATATTTGATGATAACAATGAGGTTTAGAACGTTTGTCTGGCAAAAATCCTGAGTCAGTCAGAGAAGGTGAGAGTTTGTGACTCCACAGCACCGCGCGTAAAAGCCTCTGTCTGCCGCTGCAGCCTGCGCGCTCCCTTCACAGCGAACGCTCTCCTGCTGCGGATGAAATTTATAGACTGCTGCTGTTAATGTTGAAAAACCAAATGGACTCGTTTGGGACATAGCGTGTGATGCTGCCCATTGGCTCCGTGCTGTCGCGTTTGGACACAATGACTGAAAACCTGCAGGCCTCAGAAATCAGTGCAGCAGGACCGTCAGCCACCACAGAGGGAGAGAGTGAAGATGGTCCCAGATCGATCATCTTATTTATCTCAAGGATCTATGTTGAATATTAATGCACAAATTGACTTTTCATTTTAAGATACAAGTTAGATATTAACCAAAAGCATGAGAATTAGATATAATCTGTACTTGACTGCTGTGATATCTGTAACCTGAGACACGCACATAAATCCATCAACAGATTTGTGAGCTTCATATGACAAATATGAATTATAACACTAATGATCATTTGGATTCACGTTATTTTAGAAAGAGACCAGCTAAAGAAACAAAGGAATACAGTACCCACAGGGCAAACATGATCAGGCTCACGTCTCTAAGTTGTTTTTAAGTTTGTATTGGTTCGGGTTATTATAAATTCACTTTCAGCAAAAAGATGTGAAGCACGTGTGCAGCAGTGCTACTTTAACAAATACATCAAACTGAATTCAAGTCAGCCAGGGGCATTTGTAGTTTAACAGATATGTTGTTGTGCATTTTAGGTTGTTACAGTCTGATTTGCTGAACATTGATGCAAAAATGGGGCTTGAAGCTAAGTTTTTAATTGCCTGCCATTAACTGTCAGATTAATAATCATTTTTATTTTAATAATGCTATTTATTTTACTAACAAATAATAACCTGTTAATTATGAACCCTAACACAGTAACCCTATGTGTTTGTGTGTGGGGGCTAGGAACCACTTATATAAAGACAAGTGTGTCAGTGTGTGAAGTATAGTTATTGGTGTCATAGTGTTACTGAAGTGAAGCAGCTTCCAGTGAAAATCTGCCATCTGCTGGACAATCTTTTTTTTAAATTTTTTATTCGACTTCATCTTTACTCATGATCCATGTGCTTAGTTCCCAACACGGCTAAAGCATTGTGACTCACTGTGCTCCACAAAGTAAACTGAAATATATGTGTAAGAATGATGAAGGAAACTGAAAATGCCGTGAAGTGGATTTATTTTGGCTTCACGTGCCCCGCTGATATTTTAAGAGAAACCTGGCAGGACTGGTTCGTATTGCATACCAGTGCCAAGTTCATGAGTGCAACCATCGCAATCCATCAGAGGTGGTGGCACAGGAGCCTCGCTAACCTGAGCAATAAAACACAGGGGGCAGACATCATTTCCATTGTGTGGGGCAGCAGAGGAGTGCAAACTGTAAAGAATGGCCTTGGTGTAAGTGTCCTCAGTGGGGTGGGATACTTCACTGTGCAGAAACACACAGCATGCACATGCACACAGAGCAGCTCATCAAGGCTCACTGAGCCTCCTCTGTACTGGTACAGATCACATGCACATGCATACACATGTTTCAGATGAAATTCAAACACTGCAGACAAAATAAAAAGCTAAAGTCACTCGAAATACACCAAACCCTCAGCTCCTGTAGGTCTTATAGTCTGAGTAGGTTTTTTGCATTTAAAGGTCCAGTGTGTAAGATTGAGGTGAAAGGGAACTATTGTCAGAAATGTAATGTAGAATAATCTTCATGATATTTTCACTAGTTCATTTCGTCTAAATTGTATGAATTGTAGTTTTCTTTACCCCAGAAAAGACCCTTTATATTTAAATACTTTATATTTACATCGAGGGGACCCTCTCTACGGAGGCCGCCATGTTTTTTACATTAGTCCAGACTGGACAAACTATACACCTTTTGAGTTTTTATGACAATTAAAGCTACCACAGGTTCTTTTTCATGTTTGGAAGGAGAGGGTGAGGTGAGGGGTGATCAGCTGCAACACCAATGCAATAGAAAATTCTAATTAAGTTTACACTAAAAAAACATTTTAATTATGGCTTATTTCTTCTATTGTTTGATGAACACGTACATGAGGACTGTAAACAGGAAAACAGAACGAGCACCATCCACTATACTATGAGATACACTTCAAAGTTTTACACACGCCGATCAGACAAAATATTAAAACAGGTCACAGCTTTTGATGTTCGACATGTGGCGGTTGCTCGAGGTTGACAGAGCACCATCATGTGTAATACTGAAACCTAAATGAGGCCGTGTCTGGGTGTTTCATACAGAGGTGGTGACATGCTCCTTAAACCTTTGCCATTAGTTTGATACTGCAGTGCTGCAGGACAAAGTTGATTAAACCCATCGTTCCCATGCAGCACACTGGTTTCAACACGTTTTACATCCATCAATGTGATTTGCCAGATAAAGGGGTGAGTAACTGCCACTGAGTCGGCTTCAGTGGCCAGGGGTATGGTGGAAACAGCAGTGCAGCTGTTAGTCTACCTTAATGAAGAATGTTTTACTTGGAAATGTGTGTATCTGTATTCAACTGTGTTTGTGTAATTACCCTCACTGGCAGAAAGAGGAGTCAAAAGTGTCATACTTAAAGAAAATGAAGCCACTGTCTTCTTCCTGTTCTCACCTCTGCCAAGGAGGTTACGTTTTAGTTTCAGTCTGTCTGTCTGTTTTTAAGACATGCACTGAGCTGCACAGAGCCACCTGGCCCCCCTACCACGAAGTGCAGAGAAGACAATGTGGGGAAACAGCAGGAGATCCTCTGCAGGTTTCACCACGAGTGTGTTAATGACGCTTCAAAACAACAGAGAAAACACACGTGTCAGAATGAAAAAGAGTGGCCATACAAGAAGACACCGATGCACGTGTCGACGTGCTGTAAACAAAAACACATAACCTACGCAGCAGAATTCATATGTTACGCTCTGCCCCTGCCTGCTGCATCATCCCTCGCCTGAGTCCGACAGAGGAATGGTTGCTGTTGCGAACACGTCAGAGCAGAGAATCTAATGTGTGAAAGGCAAACTGAGGAGAAAGCCTGGACCTAACTCTCTCATTCCTCTGGAGGCCGTGTCTGAAAACGGCTTTGGTTAACAGGATTAAACAAAAGCTACTGCGGTATGGGTCAGGAAAGAAGGTACACAGACTAAAGAGAGAAAGACAAGATTTAACACAAGTGAATGCCACAACTGCTGAAAGTAAGAATTCTGACTAGAATACAGTAATGGAACAAAACACAAAGTTAGAGATCTCTTTTGTCATCATGAGTTTAAAAGCTTAGAAAAATGATTAATTATCAAACTGTGGCAGAACAAACATTTCTTTGAGATGCCCTTGTTACTTCAAATATCTTAAAACCCCTGCTTACAGTGGTCCAACACTCATATATCCTAATTAAGAGTTATAGGTGTGTGTCATAATTCCTGCCCTCCATAATGGCTGTGAAGTCATTCCGTCCTGACATGACCACACTGTGAGAAGGGGGACGGGATGCAGTTTGTGTTCTGTGGGGGAAAAAAAGCCCAGGAAGGTTAGTCTGAGGTTTATGAGGCCTCAGCTGTCTGAGCTTCACAAAGCAAATGTGAATCTTCCAAAGTTAGTCTATCGAAAGCGAGTGTGTTCTGATCTGTTTATGTTCAGCAGCAGCACAGTGACACTGACCATCACAGACCGTATCATGACACACAGAGAACTGTCACGAAACCATGGTCGACAACCACATGTGTCTAACATGCAGTTGCTCATGTGAGCTTCAGCTAAACTAGACAAAAATCTGTTTTTTACACACTATAGTTGTCATGGTCACCAAGTGTGGTCATAAGTTCAGGTGGCTGATCTACAGTCAGTGTTACTGGTACTGAGAGGTGTGGTGCCGTGGCAAAACCAGATCACATCTTGTATTACTATGATGCATTTCAGTCTGAAATTCACTTGGTGGAAAGTAAAATACAAACACTTTTAATTGTTGGTTTACTCTGAGTATTACTTTAGTTATGTGATAAAACAACACCCGAACATGTCGTCTTTATTACCTCCGCCCAGGTTGTGTTTCCATCAGACGGATTACCACAGAACGTAATGGAAGGATGCGGTATGGGTCAGGAAAGAATTCGTAGAATTTTGGTGCAGATCTGTGTGAGGGGGTGGGTCCAGGATTTTGTTTTTGAACATTTATATGTTACTTTCTCAGATAAAATCGGATGGATCGTGATGACAAATAAAAAAACAAGTCTGATACTTATGTGTGTGTGCAATTTGGTGCCGATCCAAATCCAGATCTAGAGTCCGGTCCAGTCTATTCCCTGCTCATTGGTGACTTTCAGTGTTGTATTTGAGCCTCTTCTCCAGCACTGATAATCCACAAGCAACTATTTCAGTTTCACAAGTGTCTTTGTCCCGCCATGTTTTACCTTAATCATCATCTTGACCACCTTAGGAACATATTCATTTCACTAAAATGACTTTAAAAGAATATAACAAATGACAAATGTTATAAATGTACATTCCATTTTTAGTATTATTTGATCCAGCTCACATTATGCAGGTAATTCACACCCAAGGTTTTGCTTCCACCACGAACACATCCAATCGGAATGCTTTTTATTGACAATGTCACATTTTGAAGTATCAGTAATAGAAAAAGTTCCTCAAACTAACACATATAGGATCTTGGTGCCAACTGTTGCAGCAGTTCATCAAGTCCGACAGACATCCCGAGCTACGTCCTGAAGTGGCTGTGGTACACTTTCTGCTCCTGAACCAAGCAGTGAAACTCACCAAGTTCTCCTCTCTTCACCGATCTTGTACTCGGGTATTTCACCTTTCTTTCCTTTTATTGAGTAAACGGGGCACATCATCACTTGAGGTAGATTCCATCTTCTTCCCGGAGGCACAATTTTATTTTCCATCCTCATAATTTATTCGTTAACTGAATGTGAACTAAGATATGTTGTTATTTCGTTCACTTATTTGTGTCATCGTTGACGTGCAAAGGCTTCTATACTTGAAAAAGAATCTCCTCAGTGCTGGAGTTTCAACCAAAATGACGAATTATGTTGACTGGTGACATCCCTTCAGTTCAGGTCCCTTCCTGACTGTTCGTCATGATCCTATAGCTTGGCAGAGTCATTTTAATCTTAGGGGAACAATGCATGAAGTACACAGACAGCAACATACAAAAAGCAGCAATAAAATAAACAGCACATTCATCAAACTTGGGACAAACGTTCATTTAAACAGATTCAAGTTAATCAAAGCGAAAATATACAAATATTACAAGGTCAGAAAATCCCTCATAGCATAAAATATAGTTTACCACTAAATGTCACTATGAGGTCCAAGTGATGACAAACGAGAAGAGTGTATACCACAACGATCAACTTCTGCCTAACTCCACATTCTCCAACACCCGGTCAATATGAAGACAGAAAAGAAAACCA